>NC_091433.1:133983377-134103506 GCF_964237555.1 Oryctolagus cuniculus
CTCCACCCTCACGCTGCAAGGCAAGGAATCACCGTTGACTGAGTGCTCCTCACTCAGCTGCAAGGAAGGAGAGGGAGGGAAATCCTGACACAGAGCCCACCACACCATCTGCTGGGGTTGGGGGCTGAGGCCTGGGGGTGGGGGTTCAGCTGCACTGCTAGGGACAGAGAGAAAGTGAGAGTCCCCAGGGAGCTGAGGCAGTGAAGAGAGCCCAAGGCTACAGAACCACAAACCTGCGGTTCCCGGGAGAGGGAGACACTGGGAAGACCCCCCCCCAGGACTCCCCAGGAAAGCCTGTTACCCACATTCCCCAAACCCAAAACATCTGGGTCCATCTTTGAAAGGGGCCAAGGGTTCAAGTCCCTCAGCCCTCTGCTGCCCTCCCCTCCCAATTCCTCACCCCGATTCCGTCCCTTCCTCTGAGCTCAGGCCGTTCAGCTTGGCCTCTGCCCTCTGCATCTGCCAGGCGTGAGAAGCGCAATCCAGAACTGAAAAGCCAGAGGGGGCCAGGCTTGGAGCCCAGGCAGGTGGGGGCTGCAAACGGGGTGAGGCCAGCCTGGCTCCCCACTGGCCCCGGGGCTCAGAGGTGCGTTGTCTCTGCAGGGTTCCCTTACTACCACGCAACCCAGGCTCCGGGGTGACAGAAACTTCGTGGTGGGGGTGAGGGTGGGGCATTAGGAAGTTAAGGTTTGGGAAGAAATTGTGCAGTGGTCTTTTCGCCTTCGTTCTCTCTTCCCAGGGAGGAACCTGGTTCCCTTCTGGTGTCTGGTGGACCGGCTGGAAGCCCTTCCCCGCAGCCACTGCTGATAAGCCCGCTCCTGCTCCCAACTTTCTCCTGGGAACCAGAGCGGCTACACCTACGAGCCCGAGCAGCAGCTGGATCCCCTGAAGAAGTGCACAGGGGTCGAGTTCCTTGAACCCCCACCCCCATCCTAAAGCCCCCCACGGGGTCCCTGGTGCAACCCCGAGGGCGCGCGCCATACCTGAGCGTCCTGCACCCAGCGCTCAAGCTCCGCTCTCTTGCTGCTCTGCTGGGGCGTTCTCGCCGCGGATCAGCAGCCCGGCCACCCCCAGCTCTGGGCCGCCCCCAACTCACTGTCTCCGCCCCCGCAGTGGACGCGCGGCGCCCGGAGCTCACGGGAGGCTGGCTCGGGCCGATCTACGAGGCTCCCGGTGGCGCCAGGGTCCGGGGCTCGAAGCAGGGATTCGGGAGGTGGGACTCGCCCAGGCGCACACGCGAGGCTGGGGGACCGGAGACGCCCCCAGGCCGGAGTGTCCCGGTCGCAGAACCGGCAGCTCCAGGCGTGTCCTCGCCGAAGGGAGCTGGCCACGCGGGCAGCTCGCTGCGATCTCAGGCTCCCGAACGGCGCCTCGGGGCTATAAGCGGGGCCCTGCGGCCACCCTGCGCTGGCGGTGTCAAGCGATGCTGCTTCGCCCACCCAGGGCATTGGACGCCTCCCGCAGGGCACCTGGCAGCCCAGCGCCGCCTGAGTGGGCGGACACGCCCAGCTCGGCTGTCAGCCATCAAAGGACCCAGAGGGGCGTCCTCTGCTGCCCACAGCCCCGCCCTCACGGTCCCCGCGGGGACCGGCCCAAACCTTGACCCCTGGGGTGATCTCAGCGGGACCTCGGGACATCTTCATGTTTGGCTGCCGGTCCTGCCTGGTGAGAGGCGCTGGGAGAAGAGCTATCCGGGGAGCAGTGAAGTGGGCAGGGCGCGCACGTTGGAAAGAGGAAGGACCCCTGCCTGGGTTCAGCAGACTGGGATGACCAGAGCTGCTTTACAGAGCACAGATCTCCTTCGTGCGGTAGCCTGCAGACTCCTCAGGAAGTTAAGCAGCACGACTACTACGTCGTCACAGGTGTACAACCCGAAGAACTGAAAGCAGGGATTTGGACACCTGCACCCCAACAGACCGTTCACAGGCGTGATGCGCCGGCAACTCACATGTGCATCAGCCAATGAACGGATAAATAAAATGCTTCTGAGGCACACAATGTGTTTTCAGCCTTCAAAGGGGATGAAATAACAAGTGTTGGTGAGGGTGTGGAGAAACTGGAATCCCCATTGCTGTTAGTGGGAACCTAAAATGGTGCCACCTTATAAATAGCATGTCTCCTCAAAAAATCTAGACAATAGAAGTACCATATGATCCAGGATGCTCACTTCTGGATTTAGCCCCAAAGAACTGAAAGCAGGATCTGGGAGATTTGCACATCTATGCTCATGGCAGCATTATTCACAACAATTAAAACCTGGAAGCCACTCCAGTCTCCATTGACCGATGAATGGATAAATCAAGTGTGGTGGAAATGAGGACTCTTCAGAAAGTTCATGGAGGGGCCGGTGCTGTGGCGTAGCAGGTAAAGCCACCGCCTGCAGTGCCAGATCCCATATGGGTGCTGGTTCTAGTCCCGGCTGCTCCTCTTCCAATCCAGCTCTCTGCTATGACCTGGGAGAGCAGTAGAAGATGGCCCAAGTGCTTGGACCCCTGCACCCACGTGGGAGACCTAGAAGAAGCTCCTGGCTCCTGGCTTTGGACTGGCCCAGCTCCAGCCGTTGCAGCCAGTTGGGGAATGAACCAGCGGATGGAAGACCTCTCTCTCTTTTTCTGCCTCTCCTTCTCTCTGTGTAACTCTGACTTTCAAATAAATAAATAAATATTAAAAAAAAAAAGTTAGCAGAAGTAGTCAAATTCATGGAGGTGGAAAGTGGAGTTGTCTTTGCCAGCGCCTGACAGAAGGGAGGAATTGAATTGCTGTTCAAAGAGAAGAGTTTCAGATTTGCAAAATCCAAAGAATTCTGGAGATGGACGCTGGTGATGATTACACGTGCAGGTACTTTATATCACCGAGTTGTACACTTAAAAATGGGTAAAATGTACTGTGTTGTGTGTATTTTATCACAATTAAAAAGTGGAAAAATAGGGGCTGGCGCTGTGGCTTACCTCGCTGCCTGCAGTGCTGATATCCCATATGGATGCAGGTTTGAGTCCCAGCTGCTGCAGGTCTGATCCAGCTCCCTGTTAATGTGCCTGGGAAAGCAGCAGACATGGGTGCATCTTGAAAACATCACACTGAGCGCAATAAGTCAGTCACACAGAGACAAATCTGGTGTGATTCCACATACGTGAGGTTCCTAGATTGGGTAGATTCAGAAGGTCAGGAAGCAGATTGGTGATTATCAGGGCTGAGAGGTGGGGCATGGGAAGCTATTGTTTAATAGGTTCAGAGTTTCTATTTGGGATGATTAAAAAGGGCCAGGTAGGGCCGGCGCCATGGCTCACTTGGTTAATCCTCCGCCTGTGGCGCCGGCATCCCATATGCCTGCCAGGTTCTAGTCCCAGTTGCTCCTCTTCCAGTCCAGCTCTCTGCTGTGGCCTGGGAAGGCAGTGGAGGATGGCCCAAGTGCTTGGGCCCTGCACCTGCATGGGAGACCAGGAGGAAGCACCCGGCTCCTGGCTTCGGATTGGTGTAGCTCCTGCCGTAGCGGCCATTTGGAGAGTGAACCAATGAAAGGAAGATCTTTCTCTCTGTCTCTCTCTCTCTCTCACTGTCTAACTCTGTCAAATAAAAAAAAGGGGGGGAGGACAGGAAATAGATGTTGGTGATGGCTGCACAACATTGTGAACACTTAATGCCACTGTATCGTGCACTTAAATAGCGAGTGTTATATTATGTGTATTTTGCATTTTTGAAGGACTTTCAAAAAGTTCATGGATAATGCATGTACTGGAAAATGTGCATGGATTTCAAAAATTTTTACACCAAAATACTTACCTTTTAATTCTATTTCCCACGATTTGTTAAAGAAAATTAATTGTATTATTTGAAAGGCAGAGGAACAGAGAGAGAGGCAGACAGAGATCTTCCATCCATTGCTTCACTCCCCAAATGCCCATCACCAGCAGCAGGGCTGGGCCAGAACTCAATCCGGGTTTCCCGCATGAGTGACAGGACCTGAGTATTTGGATCATGATCTGCTGCCTTGCAGAATGCACATAACAGGCTGCTGAGATCAGAAGCAGAGCCGGGACTTGAACCCCACTATAGAATGGGTGTTCCAAACAGTGTCTTAACCACGGCACCAAGTGCCGCCTATCCATGAACTTTTTGAACTATCTTCATATATCTTCTTAGCAAGGCTTCTTAGCTAGGCATCTATCCAGGTTGACATTGGCTGCCACTGTCCATAATGCAAAGCATGCTGCCAGGATCTTGGCCTTTGTTATGCTTGACTGTTAAGCTGGCTGACTTTAGACAAGTCACATAACCTCTCTGGGTCTCCTTTCCTCATTTACAAAATGAGTGAGCTGAGCCTGGACTAGGAAGTCACTACCAGGTTCCAACACTTTAAATGGTATCTTCCCCAGTCCATTTCCTCCCCGGGATGTCTCCTGTCATTTGCACAGAACTCCTGCCAATTGCAGAAATGTCACAGCACTTTCACACCTGTGTTGTGGAATGGAAGGGTGCTAAAGAGCATGGGTTATGGAGTCAGCTGCATCCTCTCTCCGCAGCTCAACCCATGTGAGCTATGTGACCTATGTGTGCTAACCAAAGCCTATCTTTCCTCATATGGAAACCAGAGAAGGCAAAGGCTCTACTCGATAAGGTTGTTGCGATGCTTAAATAAAGTAAGGCGGGGAAGGTACTCAGCACAACGCCTGGCACTCAGCAGGCACCTGAGAAATGCCAGCTATTTCTCTCTCTGTCTCTGGTTCTGTCCTGCCTTGCTCTATGAGATCCTAACCCATCTTCCAGACTTTGCTCTTTTGTCATTTCTTCCAGGAAGCATTTTTTAATTCCCCCAATGACTTTCATATCTTCCTTTACACTTGATGTCTCTCTTTAAATGCAGCTCCGTGCACCAATTTGCTTTCTCTCCTGCACTGTTCCCTGAGGAAGGGCTGTGTCTCATTCTGTTTTGCATCCGATTCTGCAATGTTTCTCAAACTTGCCTGACAGTAAGAACTATCTGGACTGTTAGCTGAACATATTGACCCCTGGTTCCTCACCCCACAATGCAAGGAAATGGGCCTACAATCTGTGTGTTTAACCACCACCCCAAATGAATTTGGGAATCTAGGGCCTAAAACAGACCCTGGGATAGGATAGGCCATCATCATTCCATGTAGCATATGTCTTCCTAACTATATTTATCCCTACCCCAAAATGAAAGTCCAAACATAGGATGCATTAGTCATCTATTGGTGTATAACAAATTACCCCCAAAACGTAGCAACTTCAAATGAACATGTATTACCTCACCATGTTTCTGAGTATCAAAGATCTTGGAGTAGCTGAGCTGAGTGATTCCAGGCTCAAGGTCTGCCAGGAGATTTGCTTCAAGATGTGTGCCAGGGCTGTGGTCTCATCTGAAGGCTCAGCCGTTGGAGGACGCACCTCCAGGCTCACTCACAGCATTGCCAAGCCTCCATTTCCCAGAGGCTGTGGCCGGGGCCTTCAGTTCCCCATCTTGTGGTGGTAGTTCTGTGCTGCCTGAGTGATCTCACAACTTGGCAGGTGTGCCATACACTTCTGCCATACACTGTTCATCGCAAAACAAACCCGGGTACCGTGTGGAAGGAGAGCCACACATGGTGCAAACCAAGAGGTAGCGATGACTGGAAATCACCATGGAGGCCATCTTGGAGGCCGGCTGCGCCACAGGACGTGGAATTTTCCCTCTCCCCTTCAAGGTCCAGGCAGGAAACGGCAGTTAACGCTGAGAGTGAGGTTAGCCACAGTGGAGACTTCTTGAACTTTGGAGCAGCTAGCTTCTAGTGACGGAGTCAGGAGGGCGTGATTGGGATGATTTACTGGCCACGGCCCCCTTTAGAGGAAGTGAAGTAAGGGGAGTGAGGCAGTCTGGCAGCCGCTGCACCGCAGACCCTACTGCAGCCTCCTCTGAAGGGCTTGAGTTCCTGCCAGCAGTTTCTGCTCCCCCTCCCCTCGTTCTGGAAGCTGACAACCATCTGGGGCCCCATGAGGTGTTCATTCAATTGGAGTTTAATATCTCTCTGACAGAGTTAAACCAGGGCTTCCTTGGTTTAAAGCAAAGTCTGGAACTCAAAAAAAAAAAAAAATTAAGGAATCAAAGGAAATTAATTACAAACAAAATCTGAAATTTATTTGTAGTTTTTTTCCCAAACTTATAGCCCCAGGAGTAGACATGTGGTGCAATGGGTTAAGCTTCCACCTGGGATGCCTGCATCCCATATGAGAATGCCTGGTTCGAAGTCCAGCTACTCTGTGCTTTCAGTTCAGCTTCTTGATAATACACCTGGGGAGTCAGCAGATGATGGCCCAAGCACTTGGGTTCCAGCCACCCACTTGGGAGACCAGGAGTTTCTGGCTCTTGGCTTCAGCCTTGGCTACTGAGGGCATTTGGGGGTGAACCAGCAGATGGAGATCTCTTTCTCTCTTTGTCTCTCCCTCTCAGTCACCCTGCCTTTCCAAAATAATTTTTTTGACAGGCAGAGTTAGACAGTGAGAGAGAGAGAGAGAGAGAGAGAGAGAGAGAGAAAGGTCTTCCTTCTTTTGGTTCACCCCCCAGTGGCCGCTATGGCTAGCATGCTGCACCGATCTGAAGCCTGGAGCCAGGTGCTTCCTCCTGGTCTCCCATGCGGGTGCAGGGCCCAAGCACTTGGGCCATCCTCCACTGCACTCCCGGGCCACAACAGAGAGCTGGACTGGAAGAGGAGCAACCGGGACAGAATCTGACGCCCCGACTGGGACTAGAACCCGGTGTGCTGGCGCCACAGGTGGAGGATTAGCTTAGTGAGCTGCGGCGACGGCCCAAAATAAATAGTTTTTTAAAAAGAACAACTTATAGCCCCGAAGACACCAACAACCTGGGGAAATTTTGCCTTTGATGACAGTCCTGACACAAGAAGGGCTGAGGGGCCTTGCCTCATCCTGTCTGCAAAGAGATCCCCATTCTTAGTCAGGCATTTGCCTTCACAGGGAGTCCTTGGCAAACAAGCCAGGAAAAACCTGCTTGGGAAGAAGTGCCTTCTTCGGAGACCTCTGCCCACCGGTGACCGGCGTCCTTCCTTGGGCTACTCTCTGTTTCTTTCTTTCTTTCATATTCCATTCACAAGATTCATCCCAAAGCCCTTTGAATTCTCATTTCTTTATCATTTTATCCTATAATTATGTCCCCTGGGTTCAGACATGGACTTCTTTAACATCTGAGAGTTTTCTTCACCCCTTCAAACACTATGATATTTTAGAAAATGCCACACAGAAACATGACTCACGGTGGGCCCTGGAGGTCATTTGGTAAGCACTGATGCTGAGAAAGAAGCCAACAAATGCTGCAAAGGGAAGGCTGCTGCTACCAGAGCTCCTGCTCAAATCCACGGCCTCCTGACTCTTAGCCGATCCCTCTGTCTATGTCTCTGGCCATGCACACTCACAAAATGTATCTACAGGTGCTCCATCTGCCCATTAGCCCATGATCTATGGCTCCAGGGCCTAGCCACAATTTGTCCTGTCTGGCAAATTTATTAAATCAGCTTATTTTCTGCTTTCATCAAATTTGTTCTTTCAGCATACACTCTCACCCAGTGCCATGAAAAAAAAAATGAAAAAACAAAAAACAAGGATTCCTGGAAGATATCAGAGTTGGCTCAGAATTCATCCTGCTTCCTCTCCAATTACTTCTCCAGCATTCGAGCCAGAGATGGCTGACAGCCTCCCAAAGCCCACTCCACAGTGCATTTGGACTACTCCTTGCCATTGCTCCTCACCTCCCCAACCCTGCAGAGGGGCTGCACAGGAACATTCAGACAGCACAGAGATGGGTTCTCACTCCTGATGGAAGCCCAAGCACTTCAAGAATGCCAACTCTCATCAGGTCTCTCCCCTACCCCAAATGAATTAAGGCAAAATCAGTTCTTAATGGGATTATTTTAGAAGCTGACAAAACTATTCCTATGCTTACTTGGAAGAATAAACAGATAATAGCATGCAGGAATTTTTTTGAAAAAGGAGGGGTGGGGAATATTTGCTCCATTGATATCAAAATGTTATGAAGACTCCAGGAGATAATGAGTTTGAGATCTGGATACGCCTGGGCGTGGGGTCTGATGACTGCATGGAGCCACCGTTCGGGGTGTTTTACTTGGGGAGAAGTGAAGGACAAGGTGCGAGCTCACATGGGTGCCTGCCTCGGAATCTCTCCCTGATGAAGCCCTACGGTGCCATCAGCAGGGGACGCCCGGAGACAGCACACAGAGCCGTGCTTGACTGGAGTTCACCGTGCAGAGAGGGAAGAAAGACTTTCTCTTCGTGTTAGAGAATGTGCCCTGGGAGAGGGCCATGTGGATGCCACAGTGCCCTGAAACCTTGTGCTCATGGCTTCTGAGGAGGTAGGCGGGTCCTAGCCACTGACATGGTACAATCTTTACGGAAGTGGCACTGGCAGGTCCCCCAGAGTCTTTTAGAACCATGTGTTGAGTGTTGAGGAGGGGAAGAAGGTGAAAGGAGCACTCGCAAACCTGATGTACTCATGAACCCCCGCTAACTCCCAGAGATAAGGCCCGGAATGTCCTGCCTTCTGTAGATGAGGCTGGAAACTGCTTTGCCTTGATATTGTACCTGCAGGCTGGGGAGTCCCAGAATTCTGGTGAAACTGGAGTTCTATGACAATGCATGACGAAGGAAGCAGCCTGTCACCTGTGTCACAGTGCAACTCTCACACAAAGTTATTTAACGATTCATATCCATAATTTCACTGATAATATTTCCTATTAATATTGTTTGATATATTGCAATGTATACTTTCTTCTAACAAGAAAAATTAAAGAAATGCAATATAGGGGCCGGCACTGTGGCATAGCAGGCAAAGCCATCATCTGCAGTGCCAGCATCCTGTATGGGCACCAGTTCTAGTCCCGGCTGCTCCACTTCCAATCCAGCTCTCTGCTATGGCCTGGGAAGGCAGTGGGAGATTCCTCAAGTCCTTGGGACCCTGCACCCATGTGGGAGAGCCAGAAGAAGCTCCCGGCTCCTGGCTTCAGATTGGCTCAGGTCCGGCCGTTGCGGCCATTTGGGGAGTAAACCTGTGGATGGAAGACCTTTCTCTTTCTGCCTCTGCCTCTCTGTAACTCTGAATTTCAAATAAAATAAATAAATCATAAAAAAAGAAATACAATATAACACTATAAAGAATAAGGGGGTCAGCACTGTGGTACAGTGGGTAAAGTCACCACCTGCAGTGCTGGCATCCCAGCTTTGAGTCCCAGCTGCTCCACTTCCGATCCAGCTCTCTGCTTATGGCCTTGGAAAGCAGTGGAAGATGACCCAAGTCCTTGGGCCCCTGAACCTGCATGGGAGACCCAGAAGAAGTTCCTGGCTTCGGATTATCTCAGCTCCGGCCATTGTATCCATCTGGGGAGTGAACCAGTAGATGGACGATCTCTCCCTCTGTCTCTCTCTCTATATATATATATATATCTCTGACTTTCAAATATGTAGATAGATAGATGGATGGATAGATGGATAAAAGAAATTTCCTCCTAGAGGAGAAACAACTAAATTTAGTTGTTCCTTTTCCCTGTAGACCTCAACGTGAAAGGTTTCTGGCTGCCTGAGTTGGGCGCTCCCTGGATGGTACAGAAGGGAACCCGTGTCCCATGAGAGATAAGAGGGCAGGGGAGGCCCGTGAACAACCTGCCCTGACCGCCCCGACTCTGAGTGTCCCACAGAGGCGTTCTCCCCTGCAGGAGCAAGGTGATTGGGAAGAGACATTCCGGGAGGCTTTTTGGGTGCCAGTTATATTCTGGGCCTTGACTTTGTATCTGGTGACCTGGGTATCTTCAGGAAGTAGCAATTCATCCAGCTGCAGTTATAACACGTGCACTGTTTGAATGCACAATATGTTTCAATGAAAAGTTAATTGGGACACAGTGCTGTAAAAGTATATTGATTGACATGGAAAGCTGATCCTGTTTTATTACCGAATGGAAAACAATACTGCAACATGATTCCATTTGGAAGGGAAATACGTGCACGCATCTAGAGAAGGAAATGTCTGCAGGGGAAGAAGCAAACGGCTGACACTCAGCTCAGAGTGGGAAAGAAAATGCTAGTGTTTTTCCTTTCATTTCGGTTGTCTGCGCTTGCTGCTGCTTGAAATGAGCCTACATTATGTGTACAATTCTTTACATTTTACAAATGAGAAAAAGGTGAAGTAATCAATTACAAAATGTAGGGAACTCGACTATTAGGGAAACTCATTTATTTAGATCATTGTCTTCTTACACTATATTCCAAAATGCAACATAGAAAGATTTTTTAGCTGCCTCTCCTTGTCACTCTGCCCTTCAATTATTAAGCAAACATTTTTAAAGTTAAAAACTGAAAGGAAAAAAATAACAGTGAATGATATTCAAACAGAATATTTATAGATCTTTTGGCATTAAAATGTCCTCGAAAGTCAGAAAAAAAATCATAAACAAGGCTAAAAGATAAATGTCAAACCAGGAAACATATTTTTGAAAAATGCAGCAAAAGGAGCAAGAGCCTTAACATATTAAATCTGGTACATTTTAATCAGAAAACAGTAGTACTTCAAAAGAATAATAAATGGGCAAAGTATACAAACAGGTAGTTGACAAAAAAGAAATGGAAATAACATTAAAATGTATTTGAAAATGTTCATCCTCATCAGTAATCAAATGCCATCAAAATCAGCGTGATACCATTTGATCTATCAGATTAGCCAAGTAAAAGCGGACATTGGTGTAGAGATCTAAGCCTTTAAATGAACACTTTGGAAGTGTCTTCAGCCTTTACTGCATTCTGCGCAGAGTCGCTCTGTGATAAACACAGGTGGATTCCACGCAACCATTTCCCTCTTCCGACGTTAGGTCTGCCTGACGTTGACTTGAGCTGCTGCCAGGAGAACAGCCAGAGGCACCGGGCCAAGAAGATGACATCATCCAAAGTCAAGTGTCAGAGCTCTGCTGTCCCGGGCTCCCTGTGTGTGTCATATGCACAGGAGAAGGTTGGACTCAAATTATACCCAGGGAAATTTTAGCTTAAAATGTGTAGTTAATCTGTCACATGGTTTACTGAGCCGGTCACAAACCACCTTATATTCAGATGGTTTTCAAGTCCGATGCTTGTGTTCATGGCGTGTGGGGGCTGCAGAAGAGAATTGTATTTGACAAAGCCCCAGGAAGCACTTTTTTCTGAAGATCCTAATTGACTTTGTGTTCGATTCTAGAATCAAGCAACACAGAAGTACTTCCATCAGCGCATCAGTGGCCAAAAGCCAGGGATAGCGTTACTGCTCTGAGTAAAACAGTTTCCATGTTCATAAACAAGTAATTAAAGAGCACGGGGAGAGAGAGAGGGCTGGGAATAGTGAGACAGAGGCTTCCTACAAAGCCAGTGAGGTAGAATGGAAGGCAGTGCATCGTAAGAAGGACTTGAAAGGGGCTGAAAGGGCGTGGACAGAATGGCGCTCTGTACAGGGGAGCTGCCTGTCTCGGCTCAGTGTCTGCCTCTTCACCAGGTTCCTCTGCTGATGAACCACCTTATTCAAGCTCTGGGTGTGCACAGCACCTGCTCGGCTGCATATCCTCACCTCTCCCTCTCTCCTCACTAGATCCTAGGAGCAATGAGATACATTTGTGTGTGTGTGTGTGTGTGTGTCTATGTATGTTTCATTAGTATGTGAAGTATGTAGTCACAAAAGGGACAGGTGTTGCAGGAAAAAAAGTTCAAACCACACAAGTATAGAAAACAAAGATTCTCACATTCACTTTTATCCCTAATTTCACTATTTGCAGTTGGACATGGACATTTTTCCACACATAGAGTGTCTCAAAACAACCTAAAGCAGAACTCAAATTAGTGTGATATTTGCATATACTAGAGTCTATTTTGACAAATGGCAAATGTTAGCAAATGGCACAGACTGTAAAGCCACAGATGTTTGCCCGCCTTGGTGTGGAGCACAGGTCTAGTGTGCTAATGGTGTCCATGGCTGGTTAGAATACGCTCTGTGTTGGGGGCTGGCACTGTGGTGTAGTGGGAAAGCCTCTGCCTGTGGTGCTGGCATCCCATATGTGCACCGGTTCAAGTCCCGGCTGCTCCACTTCCAGTCCAGCTCTCTGCTATTACCTGGGGAAGCAGTGGAAGATGGCCCAAGATCTTGGGCCCCTGCACCCATGTGGGGACCTGGAAGAAGCTCTTGGCTTTGGATCTGCGCAGCTCCAGCTGTTGTGACCAATTAGGGGAGTGAACCAGTGGCTGGAAGACCCTCTCTGCCTCTCCTTCTCTCTCTGTGTAACTCTGATTTTCAAATAAATAATTCAGTCTTTAAAAGAAAAGGAATATGATCTCATTGTGTCCTCCAATGTAATAAAGTGAGCAAATTTTTCATTAAGCAAACACATTTTGTGTTGTATTCTGTAGTCTGCTTTATTGTGGTTATACAACAATTTCTTGATTTAGTCCCTACTAGTAGGTTTTACTTCATTTCTAGCTTTTCACTACTAAAAACTGTGCCTCCACATCTCATCTTCCCAAATAGTACCTATCACAAGTTCTCTCACAAAGAATTTTTTAACTTATGGTGATAAAACTGTGATGCTCGTGATTGACAATCTAACAGAAGAATTTTTGTAACCAGATGGCGAGTGGGAGAGGTATTTCAGGTGCAGACCAACCCCTCTCGGAACCACAATTATTGGAAAATCAGTCAACTGCCTGCTGGCATGAAGCACCCTGCACCATCGTCCATCTGCTCTGGACTTCCCTGGAACTTCCCACTCCACCAGAATGCCGGGCGAGGCCGTACAGGCTATGTATGCCCTGCACCCAGACAAGAAGGCATGTGGGGCTGGAGCTCAGTCCATGTGCTGCGAGCTAAACTGATAACCTTGTGTGGCCTGAACCCATGCAGGGAAAGGGGCATCTTTCCTAGTTTGCACAAAGCCATACTCAGCACTAGCAGCAGCTCTGATTCAGGCCTCTGATCAGCCCTTCACTCTTAGTTTTTGCTCTGTCAACTCAGCACGCCAGCTGATGATCACCTGCATCCAAGTGTACATTCTGCCTGTCTGGGAACCTACGGAATGGGGTTCACATTGACACCCGGTGAACACCTTGCCTACCTTCCCTGGGATGCAGCTTTGTCACAAACTCTAAGGTCTCTTCCAGGCTCTAAAGTCCTACGATTCCTGTAACATCCGGTTAGAGATCTGCACTGCCGAATTTGCTCCAAGTCAATGAGGGCTCTCTGGGCTTTGAGGCCATAGCCCCTCCACTAGATGAGTGGCCCAGAAGCCAGAAAGCTCTCCTTTAACACTTCACTGTCACTGAAGCCAGTGCCCTGTGTCCCAGACCCAGACCCCAGTGCGTGTCCCTGGAGACCGATTCTGCTCCATCCCACCCACCCCCTCCCCCAAACTCCCAGTGACAGTGCTGTAGTCCGTCTTGTAGTTCAAAGACGGTTTGGGCAGATGCATGGTGGTCCCTCTCAAAGAACGCTTATTAAGGGAAACCTGGCGCTCGCCTGAAGTGGGAGCCGGCTTCCAGCACTTGCCGACATCATCACCTGATCTGCTCTGTGTCAACTTCTGCTGCTCCTGGGGAACAGTGGCAGCCTTCGTGCCCGGAGCAGCGTGTGTCCCACCCACAGAGCTGTGTGGACGCTGCACCAGCGTTGGTGGCCCCAGACCAGAGGTCTCAGCAAGGCTGCTCGCTGCCAGTGCTTCATCTTCCGGTTGCCATGCAGCAGCCGCAGCAGCAGCACAGGCTATCTCCTTCACAGCTGAGCTGCTGGGAGCGTTGGGCACAGACGAAGAACTAGGCTGGCCTGGCTGTATGGCAACTGCCACCTTCTGGCCAGATCTGCTACTGATTTAAGAACCTCCCGTTGGGTCCTCTGGGTTGTCCCCGCTGCTATGACAACCTGTCCCTCTTCGTCCTGGGCAGTGCTTGGATTTGCTGCCACTGCATCTGCTGCTCTTCCTGGAAGAGATGCTTCAAACCTTGGTCAGTCACCTGCAGGTTCTCTATCACACGTGAGCCATTCTTGACTGTGTGTGTTAACCCTGCTTAGCTCTGCTTTCTGTCCTTTGGTGTGTTCCACTTTGGAAACTTATTTTCTTTACCATATTTTGCCCTTGTCTCTCCTCCCATCGTTAATGAAGGATTGCCACCAAACTACCTTTCCCTGATGTGGGACACCACACCAAAGGATGAGCCCCTCTAACCCTCCCCGACACACCTTTGGGTTGTCTAGAACCCAGTGCATCTCTGATGCTGTGGCCATGAAATCTTTTTTTTTTTTTTTTACTTGAAAGTCAGAGTTACACAGAGAGAGGAGAGGGAGAGAGAGAGAGGTCTTCCATCCGCTGATTGACTCTCCAGTTGGCCACAAAGGCTGGAGCTGTGCTGATTCGAAGCCAAGAGCCAGGAGCTTCCTCTGGGTCTCCCATGTGGGTGAGCACAAGCACTTGGGCCATCTTCTACTGCTTTCCCAGGCCACAGCAGAGAGCTGTATTGGAAGTGGAGCAGCCAGGTCTCGAACCGGCACCAATATGGGATGCCAGCACTTCAGGCCAGGGCATTAACCCGCTGTGCCACAGCACCGGCCCTGGCCGTGAAATCTTTCACCTTATCTCAGTGAGACAGTAAGTTCTCTTGAATGAAGCAATGAATACTTCTGTGTCATTGTCTTAGTTGTGTGAGTAGCTTATACTCAGAGCCAGTTACTGGAAATACTAAGTCACACACACTAATTGTAAAATTCACTAGCTCTGTTTTTGATTCTGTGCTACTGATGTGGCAAAGTAGCAGACAATGAACGGAAAGTAGATCCGGCGGTGGCTCTGCAACCGTCTGCGCAGCACTGACAAGGCCACCTACCTCTGGGTCTTAACTTCCTCACTCATTCAAAAATAGCATGTGGGTACCCTCCCTGTGCCAAGCGCTGTGTTAATCGCAAGTGAAACACGTGGTCCAGACTCTGTTGATAGAGAAGGCAAGCAAAAAGACAACAAAAGGAAGGAAGAGATGAACAGAGAAAGAAATGAAGGAAGAAGGAAAAGAAAAGCAGGACGAAGGAAAGAAGCAAGCAGATCTATGGTCACTATGCTCCCTGAGTACAAGCTGAGCGCTTTCCCAGTTTGTTCTTTAGCCGGGGAACTCGCCCTCGAAGTGGAAGGCGACACAGCTGCACGTGACCTGCACCGCATTTCCGTCCCGCTCGTCTCCAGCTCGCTGTCCCACCGCACTCTGTCCTTGCTCCTCCCCCTCCTGCCATGTCTCCCTCCTCTTGGGTCACGCTCATTTCATCCTAGCTCTGGGTCTGAGCAGTGGCTGCTCCCTCCACGTGAAACATTCGTGCCAACTGCCCACATGCGCAGATGGCCTGGCCTTCATTCCGTGGTATCTTCACTCCCACATCACCTCCGAGGGGAATCGCTGCCACCTGCCTCTAAAATAGCTAACTCTGTGTCCCTCAAGTACCTCCTGCCTTCTTCAGCTTTACTCTTAGTCCTTAGCATTTATTCTGCCTGAAATTATGTGTTTATTTATTCTGCCTAATGAATGTATATTTCCTGTCAAGGACCTTTCCTCTTATTACTTTCTATGCAGCGCCTATGATCAGGTGCAATGCAAATTAGGAGCTCAATCAGTAGTTGTGAAATAAGTATAAGTGAGTAAAGGGGAGCATGAGTCTCAGATTGGTTTTTGTTTAAACCTTGGGGCAGGATGCTAAGCCCTGTCACCCTCTCCCTACCCCCACCCCCACCCCCACATAGCCTCTGAGGATACTTCCAGGTCTAATACTGTCGGAGTCCACAAATTTTTTAGTCAGGAAATAAAGGGACATAAAGAAAAGTAAAAGATAATCCACAGAATAGTATAAAATATAAATCACAAAACTGATCAAAATATAATATCTAAAATTCTTCAACAAAAAGACAAATAAGGCAGCCAGCATTGTGGGGTAACAGGTTAAGCTGTTGCCTGTTACATCAGCATCCCATATGGGTACTACTAGTTCAAGTTCCAGCTGCTCCACTTCCAATCCAGCTCCCTGCGAATGCTACTGGGAAAGCAGCGGAAGATGGCCCAAGTACTTGGGCCCCTACACTCATGTGGGAGACCCAGATGAAGTTCCTGACTTCAATCTGGCCCAGTCCCGGCCATTGTGGCTATTTGGGGAGTGAACCAGTGGAAAGAAGATCTCTATCTCTCCCACTTTCTGTAACTCTGTCTTTCAAATAAATAAATGCACACATGATTTGAAGGCATTTCTCCAAAGATACACAATACTCAATAAACAAATGAAAATATGCTTAACACTATTTGTCATAAGAAAACGTAAAGGAAAACTTCAATAAAATATCTCTGCATACACCAGTATAGCTACGGTGAAAAGACCAGAAAATAACTGTTGGTGAAGATGTGGAGAAATTGGAACCTCATAATGAATTGTTGGTGAGAAGGTAAAATGGTGTAGCCACTGTGGAAAATGCTTTGGCAGCTCTTAAAAAGTCAATTTAAATTGTATGGTCTAGAAATTCCATTCCTATATATATCCTAGAGAATAAAAAATATATATTCATTTACAAAATTGTACAAGGCATTCACAGCATCATTATTCATAATAGCCACATTTGTCAAAATGTCCATCAACCAGTGATGAATGGATAAAATGTGTTCTATCCATATAGTGGAGTGTTATTCAGCTACAAAAAGGAATGAAGTGTTATTCATGTGGCAACATGGATAAACCTTAAAAAATTATGCTAAGTGAAAGGAGGCAAACAAAAGGCCACATTTTTCTTGACTTATTTTTCATTAAATTTCCTAGAATAGTTCAATTCATAGAGACAAAAGGCAGAAACTAGATTGCTTGTTAAGTACTCAATGTTTGTATTTTCTCAAGATTCATATGTGATAGAATTTAGGGTTGGCACATTAAATGACTAGGATTAACCCAGAATGACGAGTGACCCTCTAGCGTGGATCTCAGAGGACTACCTTAGACTTCATCATTCTCTGAAGCAAAAGAAGAGGTGTGGGGACAGGCCTGAGGGAGAGAGAGGCCAGGGGAGGCCGACAGCACGAGGGAGAGGTCCGTGACGCATCCTAAGTGGGCTCCACTGGTTAAGAGGAAATAACTAGGTTCAGACAAAGACATGGGGCATGGGTATCCTATCAAATCTAGGAGTATAATTAAAAGTTATAACAGACTAGGTGGCTTAAACATTTACTTTCCTCCCACAGTTTTGGAGGCTGAAAAGTCCATTATGAAGGTACCCACAGATTTGGAATCTGTTAAGGACCCTCTTCCTGGTTTTTGTTTAGCTCTTTTCTTATGGTATCCTCATGATGGAGGAGATCATCTCTCATGTCTCCCCTCAACATGACACTTATCCCATTTGTGAAGATTCCACTCTCGCAGCCTAATTACCTCCCTGAGGCCTCACCTCCAAATATCCCTGTATTGAGACTCAGGGTTTCAATAGATGAATCTGGAAGGGACACAAACATTCAAGGCAGAGCAAGCCTCTTGATGGGATTAGTGTCCACCTAACAGTGACACATTGGAGCTCACTCTCTATCATGTGAGGATACAGCTACAGTGGAGTTCAGGACATGCCACTCAAAAATAGGACTGCAGGAGACCAGAATATGTCACCCTTGGCACAAGGATTATTTTGAACTGGTTACTACGAGAAATGGCAAGCACTGGGTAAGTCACGAAAAATTACTCATTGTTGAGAGAAATGCACATTTATTAAAAATAATCTGTAAGAGTACTCTGCACCAGGCAGAGAAGAATGACAAAACCACTGGAGACTCTTAATCAGTGGAGCCCACTTAGGCTGCATCACGGACCTCTCCCTCGTGCTGTCGGCCTCCCCGGCCTCTCTCTCCCTCAGGCCTGTCCCCACACCTCTTTCTTTGCTTCAGAGAATGATGAAGTCTAAGGTAGTCCTCAGATCCACGCTAGAGGGTCACTCGTCATTCTTGGTTATCGCCCATGTATACAGTAGCTATCCATGTGATTAAACTCCTGTTTATCTCTTGTTTATCTTCTCCATATGGAGTCACGGGTAAAAACTTGCAAAGAGCAGAGGAGAAAATTATTGCTTCTCCCTGACAGCAAGAAGCCAGCCAGAAAAGAGGATCTTTGGCAAGAATCGGACCATTCCGGTACCCCGATCTTGGGCTCCCCAAACTCCAGAAAGAGAAAGAAATGCCTGTTTTGTTTTTTTTTTTTTCAGCCACCCACTATGTGGCATTTTGTTATAGTAGCCCAAGATGACTCAAACACCACTTAATGGGAACAGGGCTTTCCTTTAGGATAACGAGAATGTTTTGGAATTTGATATAATTGGTGGCTGCAGGACATTACAAATGTATTAAATGCTGTTGCACTGTTTATTTTAAAATGATTACTTTTATATTATATGCATTAAAGTCACCATAATATTAAAGTCTTGCCCATAATTTGAGAAATGAGTTGTTTCAAATTAAAATTGAGTTCACACTCAAGAGAAAGAAAGCCTGAGGATGCTTTTCCTTATCTCTTTCAGTCTAGATGATGGAATATGGTGTTGCTCCTGTCTGTAGAAACCCGGTATGCTCCAACACTGTACCCAGCATCTTCATGAGTTTTCACATTCCTGCCCTTCCTGTGAAAAACAAGTGTTTCCCTCTTTAGCTGTATTCAAATTCCCAATATTTAGTAATTGCTACAGAGAAGATAAGGAACAGTTGTGCGGGACCCTTTGTCTATGGGCCAACTACTACTCAAGTGTTTTTAACCTCTCTTGCCCTAGTTAAAGAAGACACTGTCGACATGTTAAACCAATTTATTATTTCTTTTATTGCAGTCTTAATCCTAAGAAAATGAACACGTAAGTTCTATCACACATGCCAAATCCTGTCCAGAGCATAGGATAATAAGGGTTTTTAATATAGGGCATGGTCAGATTTACAAGCATTTTTGGATGTAGAAGGAGACTGGTTGTCAAAGTAGAGAATCCAAGTTTTTCTACAGCATTCTCTTCCTCCATAATCTAAATAAACTCTGGATCTGAAGCTGAGCTCTTATCCTTATTGTCTTTCATGTCACTTTATTGGGCCAAAATATCTTCTTTAGCTTGTGGTTCTTCTATAAAAACTGACTCATTAACCTAAGGACCATGTAGGCAGCCTTCAGGATGTCAGCCAAAGGGGGTGCTTGGTCCTATCCCTAATTTGTGAAGCTTTATTCTTTTAATTTTTTTTATTTGACAGATAGAGTTAGACAGTGAGAGAGACAGAAAGGTCTACCTTCCATTGGTTCACTCGTCAAATGGCCACAATGGCCGGAGCCACGCTGACCTGAAGCCAGGAGCCAGGTGCCTCCTCCTGGTCTCCCATGTGAGTGCAGGAGCCCAAACACTTGGGGCATCCTCCACTGCCCTCCCAGGCCACAGCAGAGAGCTGGACTGGAAGAGGAGCAACCAGAACTAGAACCTGGTGCCCATATGGGATGCCGGTGCTGCAGGTGGAGGATTAACCAAGTGAGCCACAGCGCCAGTCCCGGAGCTTTATTCTAATATCAGGGATGGCCAAGCAGGCTATGCCTCTGTTGGTCTTTCCCATTGGTTAAGATGGTGCCCATGAGAATTATGTCCTTCTAGGTAAGATCAAACTGGGTGACCACCTTATATAACCTGTCTATAAATTGGAGGGGGATCATCAGTAAAACATCTCATCTCCTCTTTAATTTGGTTAACATCCTGAGTTGAAAGGGTGCTTGTATTTTGATGAGCCCTCTTAGTTCTGCTGCCTCCTATAGGGATCACAGTCCAACGATATCTATGCTCAGGGTCATAGAAGTGACCCCTGTATTAGGACGGGGAATCCACAAGGGCTCTCTTGTGAGCTGGGGAGTCTTCACTTCCAGCATGGGCATTTTCCTGTGATGGCAAAATCTTCTGGCTCTGTCTTACAGTGGACTCTAGATGATTGGTTACATAAAGCTCGCATGGTGGGGTGCGACTTATAACTCCCGGAGTTCACAATTTTCTCTTAAAATAACAGCCTATACATAAGTGGCCTTTGCCCATTTACCCATTCTAGTTGTAAAGTGGTACTATAAGTTCCCATTTCCTGACCATGTTTCCTGCTCTCCTAATTCATATCATGGACAGGATGTGTTACAGAAAAAGATTATTCATCCCTTCTTTAGGATCTGAGGATCAAACCACAGCAAATTTTGAGAATACATCTTAGTAAAAAGTCACATGGTATAAAGGGTCAGTTTCCCATCTGGAAGAAAATAGAAGAGGAATGCGGGGACAAATCAGGGTTTCCTGACCATTTCCCAAGGAGGAGGAGCCAACAGGAGTCCTCGTTTGTTCTCCAGCTTAGGAAATAACTGGTGATTTTTCCAATGAATTTTCAGACTTAACTAGTCCTTACCACATAATTCAACTTCCTGGGCTTACAAAATCAGCTAATTCTTATCACATACACCGACCTGGACCACTCTAAGTCACTTCCCCATGGGCTTGATCCCATGTATTATGGACAAAGTCTCAGCTCTGGAATCCGGTTCTAAGAGCAGTGGTGGCCCAGGCACCCAGGCCTCATTGTCAGTGTGGGCAGTCTTAAAGATTTTAAAAGGTCCCAACACTCTCATTTCATAACCTGACAATGCATTTTATATAATAGCTATTGTCTCTCTAGATGAGAGTCCCAGTCTCTGAGATTTCCAGGGGTCCAGTGGGAAATCTCAAAGCCAGAAGATTCAATTAAAATATGGATCTAAAAAATTGTCAGAGGCTTAAAACATTTGGTCAAAAGAGTATCTTAGATCATTGTGAAAGTAATAATTCCCTTAATTAGGATGTTTTAACCAGATACATGGACCATAGTTAGTCAGCTAAAAGTGTGTTCATATTATGTGATATTATTTGATATTTTATATTATATTGAATTTTAGAGTAAGATATAACTTAACTCCTTTAAGACTCACTTCTATTCAAGCAATCAAAACTCAATAAAGACAACAGGAAATACAAGAAATTATCTGCATGACACATAAAGATCCTTGTTTCCTAGGACAAGTTACAAACACAAAGAAATGTCTTGATTACAAGAAATAGCACATGATATCATCTCATTACCTAGGTCAATTAAATACATCAAGAAGTAGAAAAGCAGATAATCTTGTTACTTGGACTTCTAAGATATAGGAGTTGATGAAAATAATTTTCTTCTAATCTCAGCCAACCTAATCTCAAACATTTACCTTCCACAAACCTTCTACAATATTCTTACATTCCCTCAATTCTCCTTTCTCTTTGCAAAACATAAGTCATTCCTTTATTAAAATAAATTTTCTTTAACATCCCTCACTAAGAACACATTCTTGTGCTTGTAGCTCCCTCCACATCTCTCTCCCCCTCTTTCCTAGATACTCGTTCCTGCAATTCACACCCTGAAACAATCCCCTAACACCTCTAAATTAGGAGAAAAACATCTTTTAATGGAAATAGCATGCAGAATTTTAACCTATAGTTGCTTTATAGTAGGTTTTAAATTTGAAGAATTAAGTAGGAAACAGGTACTTTATCTGTTTTGTATTGCAAACACTAGAGATGCCCAGAAAATCTTTAAGCTTAGAAGACAAAGCATTAGCCGGCACCGCGGCTCAACAGGCTAATCCTCCACCTAGCAGCACCAGCACACCAGGTTCTAGTCCCGGTCGGGGCGCCGGATTCTGTCCTGGTTGCCCCTCTTCCAGTCCAGCTCTCTGCTGTGGCCCGGGAGTGCAGTGGAGGATGGCCCAAGTCCTTGGGCCCTGCACCCCATGGGAGACCAGGAGAAGCACCTGGCTCCTGCCATCGGATCAGCGCGGTGCGCCAGCCACAGCACACTGGCCGCGGCGGCCATTGGAGGGTGAACCAACAGCAAAGTAAGACTTTTCTCTCTGTCTCTCTCTCTCACTGTCCACTCTGCCTGTAAAAAAAAAAAAAAAAAAGCATTTAAGTATAAAGTCAACGAGGTTTTAAGTAAAAAACATAGTTCTATGAATCTAATTGCAAATATTTTCAAAGAAGAATTAGAGAAGACTTAAAATTGCCATGGTCACAATTATGCATCTTACAGCATTTTAGAAAGCATAGCAGAGTTAGATTATTCCATCCTTTCAGGACTCTGGACCCATAATGGGAGGGGTGGTAGAGATGGTTGGAGAGCTCTATGAATTTAACAAGGCCTTATATTGGCCCCAAAATATCGGAGAGAGAGATCTTGACAGGAAGGTGGAGAAACTTTCATAATTTAACAAGTGAGAAAACGAGACCCCTTTGGGTCAGAGTGGCCAGGAGGCCTCCCTTTTCTGTCTAGGAAAAGAAAACCTTAGAGAGTCGGATAAAAAAAAAAAGCCCTGGAGGGAGCCTGGTTAGTGTTAAAAATAGAAGTTTAAGATGAATCATCTTAAGAACAATTCTTACCAGTGCTGGCAACATAGGCCGGGGAAATAAGGCACGTGGTGTCCTTCAGTAGAGAGTCGGTAAAGGTGGTAGAGTCCACTGAGACCGGGTGTTGAGCCTCAGATGTTGAACAGACACAACATTCCCCCCACCTGACATCTCAGATGGAGATGGGACAGCAAACAGACCCTGGACAGGTTATAAGCAAGAAGGGGAGGGCCAAGAGGGCCTAGTTTGAAAGAAAGAGCATGAGTTGGCCTCCATCTCTGATGGAATGGCCATGGGGAATGGACAGGTATGTGGTTTCACAGTGTGCCTAAGGGGCGTGGACATTGTCATCAGCCTAGTGGGGTGCCCAGCACAGATCTTCATCATTCCACACCTGGCTTATCCTACCACAGATGTCTTTGTGCAGGAAGTGCCCTTTAATAGCTGGGCACATGCCTGCCTGGGTGTAGCAAAAAGAGACCATGGCTGCAAGACAGACAAGGCAGGAGAAAGGATAGCCGCAGGCTGGAGATGGAGCATTCCTCAGTCCTATAGGAAAGGTTGCTTGGACTCACCACTTCTCTTGATCCCCTGGCTAGCTTGTCCAAAGATGTTACAGGAGATGGCTGGGTGAGAAACAGCCATACCAGTTCACTCAAAGGATAGGCTCAGACTCAGGAAGTGCCGCAAAAGTGAGACTTTGTAAATGATCTTCCAAGACCTGCTGCCTGGTGGGCCAACGCACCCGGGGTGGCTTACAGCAAGCTATTTCCTAGCATGCAGGTCCCTTCCCTGGTTTCTCATTGGCCGAGTAACTACAGGGTTACAGTCTTCCCAGCATTTGCTTCAGCTGTTTTGGCCACGAACATCCTATTTGCCTAAGAACTTTCAGGTGCGTGTAACTTGACTGTGATGCTAGCTACTTGTCTGCTCACAGCTATCCACCTTAATTTGACAATGTTTACTTCTCAAGCTGGAACAGAGGCTTTTGTCGTCCAGAGGAAAAGAATTTCAGACATGAGATGGAGATTGGCAGTAAGCGAGCTAGCAAGGTTTAATGAATAGAATTCATTTGACAGGCCAGGTGGGCATCTCAGCAAAGAACTGAGAGCCCATTTGGCGTTCAGGCCGGAGTTTTTATAGGTATGAGCCTACTGTTTCTCTACCTTCTTCCTCCTTTAGGAGATATTGTCGGATGAAGGGTTTTCCAGTCGTGGAATTCATAAAATTCCTCCTGGGGCTTTATCAGGGCAGTATTATTGGACCAAAAAGGCCACCTGGTGCCAGGCTGGAAAGATGCCCCTGAGACATGCCCACGGGAGGTCTGGGATTCAGCTAAAGATGACTAGACATGGGCAGGACTCTTGATGTATAAATGCTGGGCTGCTGCCTAATCATACTTCTGTGTTTTTGCCTCATTCAACTGCATGAACTCCCCCTTATTTTTTCTGGCTCCTCTCACACTTCCCACCTAACACGAGACATTGATATTTCCAGCTGGGCCCCTAGCAATCCTCAAAGGATGTATCTCTCATCTTCTAGAGATAATTGAAATGGTATACTGAAGACTCAATGAACTGGTGATTAATTAAGCTAAAAATGTATTGAATATAGAAAAATAGACCTTAATATAGGGCTAAGTTATTGGCTGTTCAAAATGTTAAAAAAAAAAAACTATCAGTGGGATGGCATTTTACTTTCTTGTTTGTAATCCATTGAATTGAGAAAGTGGTCTGTGTCTCCATTAGCAGCTAAATTGAAAGAACTGTTCTTTTTCTTGTCCTCAATTCGATTCAATCATTATTTTGAATGCTTGTTATTTGAAAGGCTACCTTTTAAAAGTCACCTCAAGAATAAAAGGTAAAAATTCAACAAAAAAATTAACTACTTGATACATACAAAGCCCTCTGCCCATGCAGAAGAGTAAAATAAGCCACCCAAAAATACGCCTCTTTGGCACATTTCTAGATGGCTCTTCAGAGGAACTTCAGAGACAGAAATAGCTCTGAAGAGCTGTCCTTTTGCGGAGATATTCGCATCTGTGACGCTACATAAATAAAGCACAGATGCCAACAGGCTTGCTCTGAAGCCCCCTTGTCTGCCGAACTGGATCCACCCAGAGACTCCCATAGTCTTCTGCAGCCTGTTGCTTCCAAGACTTTCTGTACATAAATGAGGAAATGGCCTTTGCTCAGAGCACATCTCTTGCCCTCACACTCCCATTAACCTGTTTCCATCGTCCACCAGGAGCCTCAAGCCCTTATTTCCTCCCTATTTCAGCTTCACCCACCTGGCCCTTTCTTTTTGTGCAGGGATCCCACACATAATAACTTTTCTTTGTTTCTCTCTTGTTAATCTGTATACAAACAGTTCATTTAACTGACAAAAAATTATTGGAATTGTGAAGGGAAAGAGAAAATTTAAAACTTCCCCACATTAGGCGATGTAGGAACGGAGAAACAGAGCTGGGGAAGGCGTCTCAGGAGAGAGGGACGCTTATTTAACATTACACAAAAGCAAGGTGATTGTTCATAAAACTTCTGAAGATTTCGATTGTTATAAATGTGATCAGCTATTTCTTCAGTTTGTGTGATGTGGGCATGGAGGTGTATTAATTTTTTTATAAAAATTTTATTTATTTATTTGACAGAGTTACAAACAGTGAGAGGGAGAGACAGAGAGAAAGGTCTTCCTTCCGTTGGTTTGTTCACTCTCCAAAGGGCCGCAACAGCCAGAGCTGCACCAATCTGAAGCCAGGAGCCAGGTGCTTCTTCCTGGTCTCCCATGCAGGTGCAGGGACCCAAGCACTTGGTCATCCTCCACTGCACTCCCGGGCCACAGCAGAGAACTGGACTGGAAGAGGAGCAACCAGGACTAGAACCGGCGCCCATATGGGATGCCGGCACTGCAGGCGGAGGATTAACCTAGTGCACCACGGTGCCGGCCACAGTGTATTAATTTTTATTCCAGGCTCTTGTGTTGCAAAAACAAACAAACATACTCAGTGCAGCCATGTATATAGTGCAAAAGGTGATAACAAAATTCATTCAAAAGGTGAGAAAGTGAACACACGTGAGTAGGGGTTGCCCTGCACAGAGAAATGGCCATCTTGAATGAGTAGTAGGCCAGAAGGCACAGGGGAGGGGAGGGCACCCACACGGCACCTCCAGCCATGACTGCTGTGAACGAGAGAGCCCTTTCCTGCTGTTGGCCTCCTTTATGAGACAGGGGGCAGTGTCTCCCCTGGTGTGCAGCCACCTGCACATTTTATGGCACCTCCACAAGTTCCAAATGGAACTCAATATCCATATTTTCATAATGTCTCGCCTTAGGTCCCAGATGGAACGGCTGCATCACAGGAAAAGGGCCATTTGGATAGATAAGTAAGATGTAATTAATTTAAGTGCTTGCAGCAACTTCCTGCTCAGCAGACAAAAGCTAACTACCTGCTTTTCCAACGTCATTGTGCCCTTAGAGAGGTTTTCGACCCTTAATCTTAAGGGGTGCTGAGGGATGATGTTCCATTTTCTGCATCTGCTTCCTGCTGATCAAGGTTATGGGCCCTGCCTATGCTGGGTGTGGACACCTCTACCTATCTCATCTAATGGGTCCATCTTCCCAGCTGGAAGATTTTCATTGGTTGCTGCCAATGGCCATGGTCCTCCACATGATCATTGCTACTCAGAGAAGCTGTCAAGCTTTGAAAGGGACAAATTTGTATCAGGATGCACATAATTGGAAAAATATGAATTATAGATAAGATCCTTCTTGGGCCAGGAAAAACATTTTCTATTGTTTCCCAGAGGGAGCTGGTAGACTTTCCATGCCCAGGTTATAAAGCCACCTAACCTGGGTATAAAGATTTGTAATGTATTTTTCAGTGAACACACTGCTATTAGAGTAAATGTGACATATTCCATTAATTACCATACATGATCCTCCTTTTTATATATCACCACATATTTTAAGGTTAGTCTGTTAACCATGACTACCTTAGCCAGAGTATCTACATACTCGGAGTGCTTTTAAGGCTGGCCTGAAGTGTAGCCTACGTTGCCCCAGGCAACAGATGGATTTTTTAAAAGCGGCTCCATGAGGTGTAGTAAGATGTCCTCCTGTTACAATGGAAGAAACGACTAGGGAGTTTTCCTGCCAATAGCACCTTCCTGAGAGAATCCAGAGAAGAGGTGGGTAAAAGATATCTGCCATACAGTGCAATAGCCTTGGTATGACAAAGGCAAAGACTTTGCTTATCTTCTGCTTTTTGAAGAGGTATTTTAGGTCTTCAAATGGCTCATAAGAATAGGCAGACTTATCATCTACATTCATCTGTAAAGATTCAAGAAGGGAAAACTCAATTCTTGACAAATGTACCCAGCTTGAAATGCCCTATCATTCAACTAAGTAGTGCCTGGTGGGGTCAGTTTCACTTAGGTTTTAATTGGTCAGTGTGAAAGCCTTTTATCCAAGTCTTTAATAATACTAGGTCTCCTGGGGGAGATAGGCTGTTTGTGACTTTTGGGATATGGCACTGGGAGAATTGTGTCACCATGCTAAATCTACAGAACTTGTTGTGCCTGACCCAGATTGATAATATGCTTTATCTGATCTTGAGTTTCAAAATCAAAGATGTCAGAGGTGAGAAAGGGCCTTCCAAATATCATCTCAAATGGAGTAAATTTTTTTTTTTTGACAGGCAGAGTGGACAGTGAGAGAGAGAGACAGAGAGAGAAAGGTCTTCCTTTTGCCATTGGTTCACCCTCCAATGGCCGCCGCGGCCGGCGTACTGCGGCCGGTGCACAGCGCTGATCCGATGGCAGGAGCCAGGTACTTATCCTGGTCTCCCACGGGGTGCAGGGTCCAAGCACTTGGACCATCCTCCACTGCACTCCCTGGCCACAGCAGAGAGCTGGCCTGGAAGTTTTTTTAAAGATTTATCTATTTATTTGAAATGCAGAGAGAGAGAAATCTTTCATCCACTGGTTCACTCACCAAATGGACGCAACAGTCAGAGCTGGGCCAATCTGAATCCAGGAGCCAGGAGCTTCCTCGGGGTCTCCCATGTGGGTACAAGAGTTTAAGTACTTGGGTCACCTTCTGCTGCTTTCCTAGGTGCATTAGCATGGAGCTGGATCAAAATTGGAGCAGCCAGGACTCAACTGGTGCCCATATGGGATGCAGGTGCTGCAGGTAGAGGATTTACCTGCTTTGCCATAGCACCAACTCTTGGACTAAGTTTTTTTTAGATTTATTTATTTATTTGAAAGTCAGAGTTTCACACAGAGAGAAGTAGAGGCAGAGAGAGAGAAAGAGAGAGAGAGAGAGAGGTCTTCCATCTGCTGGTTCACTCCCCAGTTGGCTGCAACAGCCAGAGCTGTGCTGATCCGAAGCCAGGAGCCAGGAGCTTCCTCCAGGCCTCCCACGTGGGTGCAGGGGCCTAAGGACCTGTGCCATTTTCCACTGCTTTCCCAGGCCATAGCAGAGAGATGGATCAGAAATGGAGCATCTGGGTATGTTCCTCTCTTTTGTACTCAAGTGATTAAAGTGAGTGGTCTGATATGATCACCAGGGCTTTTTTGTAAACTGGGGGGGGGGGGGGCACGACAAGTCACCTCCCTTATGACAGTGTGCAGTCACTTCCCTGAAAATACCCAAGAGGTTATTTGCATTGGAACTCCTCTTCCCAGGTGGGCAGAGTGGTGTATTTCCTTGGTCCTTTTCCCCCTGAGAGGCCATCGGGAGCATGACCTGATGACTGGGCCCACCACCCATTAGCATTTTAGTGTAACTTCACTGCTGAGCCCGCTCTAAAGACTCAGTACAGTAAGGACTATTAGCTACTTGTACAGGCTGAGATTTTAGAACTGTTTCTAAAATCTCTGCAGCAACTCCTTTTGCTGCCTTATCTGCTTGCGTATTTCTTTTGCTAACACGACTATCTTTGCTCCAGTGTCCTGGGCAGTGTATGACAGCCACTTCCAGAGGTTCTAGTACTTGAAAGATAGAGAATATCTTTTTGCCATATTTAATGGGAAGAGTTCTTTGCAGTCAGGAGGCCTCTTTCTCCTAAATCGCCGCATGTGCCTGTAACACAAGGAAAGTATATTTGGAGCCTGTGTAAACATTAACTAATTGAGAGGCCCTGGTGAAAGCAGTGAGTTTAATCTTTTGAGCTGAAGTGTTAGATGGCAATGCCCGAGCTTCCATCACCTGCGTATGAGTCACTATGACATAGCCTGCCTTTCTAACGCCTTCCTTCATAAAACTGCCATCAGTAAGTCATTCCACATCTGCATTTTCCAGAGCTTTCTCGTGTAGGTCAGGCCTACAGGAATACACCTGCTAAAGACACTGATGAGTACCCAGACAGGCACAACCCGATTCCGAACTTGAGGATCCACTCTGCCTTTTATTTCAGTAAGAAGATTGTCCGAACTGGGGTCTGCCTGCCTCAGTGTTCGTTAACATCACACAAATGACTTAGACTTAGGAGAAATTTACTTAAGAGCAGAACCCAGAGTTGATAGCAATCTCTCCCAAGCACAGGAGTTGACATTCAGACATTACCACAAACTGGTGATAGATAAGAATATCCACTACTTCACAAACCAAGGTAACGTAAACCTCTGAGAATGAGATTTGCCATCAAATGCTATAGTAATACAGTTTTTTGAAGATTGGGGTCCTGCATGAGAAGCTAGTACACAGTGACTCCTGCATCAGTTGAACAAATTAACAGTCCCACCCATGATGTCAGCAACCACCCTGAGGTCCTGACATGGGTTGCATAGGCTGTGGAAGCCTCCTGTGTCCTCAGACCCCATCAGTCTTCAGAGAAGAACACGAGCAAAAGTTCTCTCCTCCCTTCAGAGGAGACGGCACTCCCTCCTTTATAATGACCACTTCTCCTAGACTGGGGGCATGGGTCACAGGGGTCCTTCATGGAGGGACATGACATTCCTGTGCCAGCGTCTAAGCTTCTCATACCTGAAACAGTCTCCTCCCGTGGGTTGTTTAGCCAGACCAGAATGCCTCCCGGGCTGATTCTGAGGTTGCTGAGTACTAGTTACAGCCATTGCCATTCTACAGGCCTGCTGCGTTGACTATTTCCCATACTGGGGTACTCTTCCCTCTTTAGCCCGGTCCATATTATTAAGTACCTGAAATGCTATTTTTACCATCTGACTCATGGGGATTTGTCACGTGAAGACCTTTAGCCAGTGGAAAGTGAGGGAACATACACTCTGCAATGGCTTGCATGATTTAGCCTGAAGTTCTGAGCACCTGCTTTGGCTGGAGAACAACCTTGGGAGCGACTGCCCCTTTAGCTTTGGACCCAAAATGAGAAAATACACAGAGACCATACACTGGATCTTTCCCATATACCGGAGCCACAAACAGTACAGCAAAGTCATACATCCTACTGATGAGTATCTCTTCTGTCTGTCTCTAACCATAATAAAGGCATTTCCCTTTCCTTCTTTTCATATTTTATCTAACAAAAACCAACTACTGATGTTGTGACGTATCTGTGACTTGTCTAATTTATAATGCTCGCCTAAGAGTTTCTGGAGCCTACTGAAGGGAGATGACTTAGAATGGCAGGCCTTAGTGCTCACTGATTTTTCTAACCTCCCCAGCAGTTACCCCTTTACCTTTAAAAACCCCTTCTGCTGGCTTGCTGGGTAGAAAGAGCACATTTTAGATCCCGAGATCACTCTTTCCCTAAGACTTCCTGCTTCTTAAAATAAACCCCTTTCTCTTACCAACTCTCATCTTTGGTGAATCGACTGTCCAGCACTGAGCAGTAAGGGCCTGGTAATTTGTCCAGCAGCATATGTAAGTGTCTTGGATGGCAATGGCAGCTGAAAAAGGTCGGGAGATTGCAGGGAAGGAACGAATGTTTATATTAATTATTGATTGCTGCATAAAGATTCGTCCAGCTTTGTAGCTTCAAACGACAACTCTGAAACTCTGAAGTGCTTCAAAACCCAAATTGCTTACTGCAGGACCTGGCAGCTCTCAGCAGACAGCAGCTCCTAGTACCATCCATCAAGTGTCCTCACCAGTGCTTAGAAATCAGAGGAAGCAGTATGGAGCCTTGGACGGAACATGAGTCTTAGAGTCAGACACACCTAGGTCCAAATTCCTATGTTGTCACTTAGTAGCTGTACTTTCAGCATTTTGCTTCTGTCACAAGTACTTGAGAAAGTAAGTAGATGCATATAAGAACTATTTGAAATCACCTAGAAAAATACAAGGCTTAAAAACAGAAATCCACTTTAATAGGACTGAATGCAAGAACATTTTAACACTGGTGTTTGCTAACTCAAATGTCTTCCCAGAAGGCAATGTAAACAGGTGGAACTATAAGAGGCAGCTAAAACTAGACTTGAAGGTTATCTAACTCCTCCAGGTCTTCCTGTGAGGGTAGACGTATTCATGTTGGTGCGTATGCTCGCTACTTGGTAAATCAGCCAACTGGGCCATGATCCATGCTATGGCCTGCAAATTGCAAGCAACTTAGGGCACTTGATGGTATTGCCCACTTTGGAGCCATACTGACATCATTGACCACAGGAAAATGAGATGTAAGTCTGCTAGAAAAACATTAGCATCTGCCACAAGAATGAGAAGGTTTTTAAGAAAACTGTGCCCAAGGGGCTGGCGCAGTGGTACACTAGGTTAATCCTCCACCTGCAGCGCCGGCATCCCATATGGGCACTGGTTCTAGTCCCAGTTGCTCCTCTTCCAGTCCAACTCTCTGCTATGGCCTGGGATAGCAGTAGAAGATGGCCCAAGTCCTTGGGCCCCTGCACCCGCATGGGAGACCAGGAAGAAGCACCTGGCTCCTGGCTTTCGATCGGCGCAGTGCTGGCCATTGCAGCCATTTGGGGAGTGAACCAATGGAAGGAAGACCTTTCTCTGTCTCTCTCTCTCACTGTCTGTAACTCTACCTGTCAAATAAACAAATAAAATCTTTTTTTTTAAAAGAAAACTGTGCCCAACTTGACATGTTCAACTATAAAATGTGCAGCTAATTAATACTCCATGACATGACTTTTCATTTAGGTTAAACAACCCTTCTTCTAAGTTAAAACTCTACTTTAATTCTATGTCTTTTGGTATGTGAAAACAAATGAAGCAATGCCTACTAATGTACATTGTAAAAGAAAAATTTTATAGAAACATTACATATTGTTGTCATCAAATGATTCTAACTGAAAGTCAGTTGAGCTGATTCCAGTAAAGGTTTGATCACTTCTTTTTTCAACAATCAGAATTATAGTAAATCTTTTGGATGTTCATTCTAGCAAAAGAAAATATTTGGCATTATTGTAAATGTTATTATAAATTCAAGTAATAAGTTCAACATTGAAAATGAAATTATTTGGTGCATTGGGGGGGGGGGTATGTGTGTGTTGATAATCCAGATCTTACTGGAACACAGTATTACGGTAAAAATGATATTCTTATTAAATTAAGAAACTTACAGAGCAGAAATACATCTAGAATTACTTGTTTTGCCCATAAATCCATTTTTATATTCAAATTTTCAATATTTGAAAAACCAACTAGAAACTGCAGTTGTCAACATTTATAAATATTATATACACACAGAATAACATAAATGTCAAATTTTAAAATTAATGATATCATTAAATACAAAAAGCCCTTTAACTTGGTAGCAGGTGCTTTCACACTTTGCCTCTGCTTTCAATCAGGTTTTAGAAATATTTATGCCTTTGATGAGTTCTTTGTAAATCAATGTGTCTTATAATTGTATGAAAATTTTTAATGATTCCTCTAAATTCTGGTTGCATTTAAAACATAGAAAATCTTCAAATAAAGATTTCAATGACTATAATATAAAAGTAATTTAAAATTTGAAGCTTTTAGAAAGCTGTAGTTATTGGAAACAAAGCTTCTAAGCAGAAATATTGAAATTTATTCCTATAAAAGCTAGAGTAGCTGAAAAATTAAATAAGAGATTTAACTCTGATAGTGCTTCAGAATATTCTACTTCTGAAAAACATCTTTTTGAAATCGTAATTTAAGGCCTGGAGCTGTGGTGTAGTGGGTAAAGCCTCTGCCTGCAGCGCCAGCATCCCATATGGGCGCCAGTTCAAGTCCTGACTGCTCCACTTCCAATTCAGCTCTCTGCTGTGGCCTGGGAAAGCAGTAGAAGATGGCCCAAGTCCTTGGGCCCCTGTACCCGCATGGGAGACCAGGAAGAAGCACCCGGCTCCTGGCTTTGGATCAGCTGTTGCAGCCATTTGGGGAGTGGAAGATTTTTTCTTTCTGTCTCTCCCTATCTCTATCTGTCACTCTACCTCTCAAATAAATAAGTAAAATCTTTTAAAAATTATAATTTAGGGGCTGGCGCCATGGCTCACTTGATTAATCCTCCGCCTGCGGCGCTGGCATCCCATATGGGCGCCAGGTTCTAGTCTTGGCTGCTCCTCTTCCAGTCCAGTTCTCTGCTGTGACCCGGGAGGGCAGTGGAGGATGGCCCAAGTGCTTGGGCCCTGCACCCGCATAGGAGACCAGGAGGAAGCACCTGGCTCCTGGCTTTGGATTGGCGCAGCATGCCGGCCTTAGCGGCCATTTGGGGGGTGAACCAACGGAAGGAAGACCTTCCTCTCTCTCTCTCTCTCTCTCTCTCTCTCTCTCTCTAACTCTGTCAAACAAATTTAAAAAATTATAATTTAAAAACACATAAGTGTACAATTCAGTAATACTAAGTATATTCACATTATCTTGCAATGACTCTTCAAAACTCTTTGCCAAACTGAAACTCCATAATTGTTAAATAATTCCCCATTTCTCCACTATCCCCAGTCCCTGAATCCAGTGTTCTACTTTCTTTAAAAAAATTATTTTACTAGAAAGGCAGAGTTACAGAAAGAGAGATGGAGAGACAGAAAGAGAGAGAAAAATCTTCCATCCTCTCGACACTCCCCAAATGGCCACAACAGCTGGGGCTGGGCCTCTCTGAAGCCAGGAGCCAGGAGCTTCTTCTGGGTCTCCCACGTGGGTACAGGGGCCCCAAAGACTTGGGTCCTCCTCTGCTGCTTTCCCAGGCACAGTAGTAGGGAGTTGGATGGGAAGTGGAGCAGCTGAGGCTGGAGTAACCCGGCCCATTTGGAATGCCAATGCCACAGGTGGAGGCTTTCCCCACTACACCACAGTGCTGGACCCCACCATTCTTTTTGGATCTATGAATTGGACTACTATAGTTACCTCATATACAAGCAGAATCACACATATTTGTCTTTGCATGAATAGCATAGTTGCAATAGCATAACACTCTCAGGGTTCATTCATATTGTGTGTGGTTTTTTTTTTTTTTTTTTTTTTTTTTTTTTTTTTTTGGACAGGCAGAGTGGACAGTGAGAGAGAAAGAGACAGAGAGAAAGGTCTTCCTTTGCCGTTGGTTCACCCTCCAATGGCCGCTGCGGCTGGCGCGCTGCGGCCGGCGCACCGCGCTGATCTGATGGCAGGAGCCAGGTACTTATCCTGGTCTCCCATGGGGTGCAGGGCCCAAGCACTTGGGCCATCCTCCACTGCACTCCCGGGCCACAGCAGAGAGCTGTACTGGAAGAGGAGCAACAGGGACAGAATCCGGCGCCCCGACCGGGACTAGAACCTGGTGTGCCGGCGCCGCAAGGCGGAGGATTAGATTAGTGAGCCGCAGCGTCGGCCATTCATATTGTTTTAAGAACAAATTACGCCGGCGCCGCGGCTTACTAGGCTAATCCTCTGCCTAGCGGCGCCGGCACACCGGGTTCTAGTCCCGGTCGGGGCGCCGGATTCTGTCCCGGTTGCCCCTCTTCCAGGCCAGCCCTCTGCTGTGGCCAGGGAGTGCAGTGGAGGATGGCCCAGGTGCTTGGGCCCTGCACCCCATGGGAGACCAGGAGAAGCACTTGGCTCCTGCCATCGGATCAGCGCGTTGCGCTGGCCGCAGCGCGCCAGCCGCAGCAGCCATTGGAGGGTGAACCAACGGCAAAAGGAAGACCTTTCTCTCTGTCCCTCTCTCTCACTGTCCACTCCGCCTGTCAAAAAAATAAATTAAAAAAAAAAAGAATAAATTACACTCCATCCAAAAAATATGCTACATTGTTTATATAAATATCTGTTAATGACACTTAAATTGTTTTAGTCTTTTTATTATTGTGAATAATGTTGTTATGAATATGGATGAACAAATGTTTCTTCAAGATCCTGCTTTCAATTCTTTTGGATATATACCCAGAATTAGCACTATTAGGGGCCGACGCTGTGGCATAGCGAGTAAAGCTGCTGCCTACAGTGCCAGTATCCCATATGGGCACCAGTTCAAGTCCCAGCTGCTCCACTTCTGATCTAGCTCTCTGCTATGGCCTTGGAAAGCAGTGAAAGATGACCTAAGTCCTTGGGCCCCTTCACCTGTGTGGGAGACCCAGAAGAAGCTCCTGGATCCTGGCTTCGGATTGGCTCAGTTCCAGCTGTTGTGGCCAACTGGGGAGTGAACCAGTGGATGGAAGACCTCTCTCTCTCTCTCTCTCTCTCTCTCTCTCTCTCTCTCTCTCTGCCTCTGCTTCTCTCTCTGTGTGTAACTCTGACTTTCAAATAAATAAATCTTTTTTAAAAAAGTAGCACTATTAAATCATAGGGTGATTCTGGATTTAATTCTTTGGGGAACTGCCATACTGTCTTCCACAATGGGCGCACCATTTTCATGAACAATGCACAAGGGCTCCAATTTCTCCACATCCTCATGAACACTTACTGTTTTCTGTTTTGATAGCAGCCACGCTCAGAGGTGTTAGCTGATAGAGCTCATTGTGTTTCTGATTTGCACTTCCCTGACCGCTAGTGGTGGAGGCAGCTTTTCATAAGCTTGGTGGTTATTGTGTATCTTCCTCGGAGAAACACCCACACATGTCCTTTTACCACTTTTGAATAGGTTATTTGCTTTTTTTTCATTGTTGAGTTTAAGGAGTTATTTATATACTCCTGATATTAACCTCTTATCAGATATGTTATTAGCAAATATTTTCTACCTTTCTGTAAGTTGTCTTTTTATTCTGTTGTCTACTCAAGTTTTAAATATTGGCCAGTCTTATTTATCTATTTGTATCTTGTATTTCTTTGCTTGCTCTTTGGTGTTATCCAAGAATTCTTTTGCAAATCTAATGTGAAATTTTTCCCTATGTGTTCATTTAGGAATTTCATAGTTTAGGTTTTTTTTTTTTTTTTTTTTTTTTTTTTGACAGGCAGGGTTAGACAGTGAGAGAGAGAGAGAGAGAGAGACAGAAAGGTCTTCCTTCCGTTGGTTCACCCCCCAAATGGCTGCTACAGCCAGCAGGGCCCAAGTACTTGGGCCATCCTCCACTGCCTTCCTGGGCCACAGCAGAGAGCTGGACTGGAAGAGGAGCAACCGGGACAGAATCTGGCGTCCCAACCAGGACTAGAACCTGGGGAACCGGTGTTACAGGCAGAGGATTAGCTAAGCGAGCCGTGGCGCCGGCCAGTTTAGGTCTTAAGTTTAGGTCTTTGATCCATTTTAATTTTTAAATATGGTAAATTAAATATCCAACTTCATTTATTTTTTTGCCTGTGGATATCCAGTTTTCCTCACACCATTTATTGAAAAAATTATCTTTCCCTTTGAAAGGTCTTGACAGTATTGTTGAAACTATTTCACCATATAAATGAGAGTTTATTTCTTGACATATCTGTTCTATTCCACTGGTCTGTGTGTCTGCCATTATGCCAATATCATACTGTTTTGATAACTGTAATTTTTTAATAAGTTTTGTGTCACTCCCCCTCTCGTGGAGGAACGACACTAGACCCTGCGCTGTTCTTTTTCCCCGGCTCTTCCCGGGTTAGCTGCCGGCCCTTCCTGGGTTTGCTGCCGGGCCCGCACCCCCCCCCCACCTCCGCGGAGGGGCGGCACCCCCGCCACTTTCCCCGCTTCCGCGGAGGAGCGGCACACCGCTGGCCGGCTCTCAGGGGCTGCTCAGATGTTTCCCAGATGTTTCCCGGTGCATGTTGTCTCTCTCCTCCTTTATAGTCCTCTTCCACCAATCCCAACTCTGCTACCCACACGCCAAGTACGCTGCTCTCCTCCAATCAGGAGCAGGATCAGCTCCTGCAGCTTATCAGTCAAATTGGCGAGGCAGCTGCATAGAAGTTGTTTACTCCTCCCCAGCGCCATATTGTGGGAGAGCAGATGCATAGAATTAGTCCTAGTTCCAGTAACTTAGTCTAGTCTCAGTTGCTCCCCACAGTTTTGAAATCAGCAAGTGTGGGACTTTGAATTTCATTCCTTTTCAGATTATTTGGGTTATTTGGAATACCTCGATTCTGTATGAATTCTGCCTGAATTTTAGAATGGATTTTTCTATTTCTGAAAAAAGTGCTTCTGAGATTTTGATAGGGATTGCATTAAATTTGTAGATCTTTTGGAATCCTATTAAGATCTCGGAAACGTTAGTCTTCCAGTCTATGAATACTGGGTACCTTTCCATTTACTGTTGTCCTCTTCAATTTCTTTCAGCAAGGTTTATAGTTCTTAGTGCATGAATCTTTTCTTTCCTTAAATTTACTCCTGTTTTATTATTTTTGATGCTATTGTAAATGGAATTGTTTTATTGATTTCTATTGCAGATTGTTCATTGTTAGTATATAAAAATAGAAATTATTTTCGAGTGTTGGTTTCCTGTAACTTTGCTGAATTTGTCAGTTCTAACAGATTTTTGTGAGATTCCTAAGTATAAGTTCATATTATTTACAAAGATAATTTTACTTTCTCCTTTCTAATTTTGTTGCTTTTTCTTTATTTTTCTATTTTTCAGGATTTACATATTTGAAAAGCAGAACAGGAGGAGAGAGGTCTGCCATCCACTGATTCACTCCCTGAATGGCCACAACAGACAGGACTGAACCAGGCTGAAGCCAGGAGGCAGAAACGCCATCCAGGTCTCCCACAACGGTGGCAGGGGCCCAAGTACTTGGGCCATCCTCTGCTGCCTTCCCAGCCACATTAGCAGGGAGCTGGATCCAAAGCGGAGCAGACAGGACTCAAACTGGCATCCAGTCACAAGTCGTGGCTTCATCTACTGTGACAGAACTTTGGCTTCTATATTTAATTTTTTTAAGATTTACTTATTTATTTGAAAGTCAGGCTTAAAGAGAGAGAGGAAGATATATATATATATATATAGAGAGAGAGAGAAGATATATATATATACACACACACATGTATACACACATATATAGAGAGGGGGGAAGATATCTATCTATCGATCTATCTATCTATCAAGAGATCTTCCATCTACTGGTTCACTCCCTAGATGATGCAATAGCCAGGGCCGGGTCAGGCCGAGGCCAGGAGCCAGGAGCTTTTTATGGGTCTCCCACATGAGTATCAGGGGTCCAAAAACTTGGGCCATCTTCTGCTGCTTTTCCCAGGCCCTTAGCATGGAGCTGGATCAGAAGTGGGAAGCAGCCAGGACATGAACCAGCACCCAAATGGGATGTCATACATACAATGACAGGCCATACATTTAATTTATTAAAGAGACTTTAAATTGAAAAATAATTTTAAAAACTATTTCACAGGTCTGTTAATACAATAAACCAATTTGTTGGTTAATAAATAAATGTTGGAAATCATTTAATTCTAAATATGACGCTGTTCTCTTTCACTGTCAGAAGTGTCCCAGTGTGGCACTGAGTTAACAGTCACTCTGGCTATAGGAAATGGATACGGACATCCTGAGTTCCCCAAATGCAGGCTTCTGATGCCTGTGGGCTTGTCCCGACTTAGACTTGACACTGGCTTGTTGCTACCTTACTTGGATCTCCTGGCAATCCTGAAGTAAAAAGCCCCCTTTGGTGTCTTCTCATTTCTTCCTTGAAACTCTCCTATTCTTTAATAATAGGTTCCAGTCATTCAAATAAGCTTACTAAATCACTATTTCTTAACACGTTTACAGTCAAGTTGGCCTAAAGCATTCTCAGCCAGATTGAGACAGACCAGCTGAGCCACACTTGCACAAAAGGGAGGACTGTGACCTTCAGGTGACACCAGGAACCAATGTTGTACACCTCCCATGGAACCCAAGACTCAGAGGATGAGTGGAAACAGAAGAGCCGGACCACTTTACGAAGCAGAGATCTGAAGATTGCAACGTTCACTGTTCTCTTCCCCATACCAATCCTGCCCCTGGCCATCCAATTGGAAATTGGCCTGTCATGGGTCCACATCCTGACTTCTCCTTCCTAGTCCCATAAAACTTTCTCCAGAACCCACAGAGGGGAATAAGATTTGAGTATCACCTTGAGTCCTTGCTTGGCCACTTTGTAGTAAATTTCTCACACACACACAAAAATCATGGCTTCAGAGTTTGGCCTGCCCATGAATGTACTCATGCCGGTTCAGCAACAGGCTTGGAAATGACATTTTGTTCAGATGAGGCTGCCTCCTGTAGCCAACTGAGTTCTTGGAGATGGTGTCCTCCACTGACTTGAGAGAACTCCAGCATGTTCTGGAAGAATAAACCAGTCCTGTCGTGCAGCAGGAATCTTCTCACTGGCTTTCTTTGAAGATTTTTACAAAGTGTTCTGGAATTCAGAGAGGATGATCTACAAAGCCCACAGAGCAGGGGACAGAAGGGTCCTAAAGACGACTTTGGAAGACCTAAGAAAGTAACAGCAACAGTTACGTGGATCCAGAGCCTACGACACCCTGTGCCCGGCCAGGGCTGGGCACACCACATGCATCTTATTGCCTCATCCTTTCAAGGATTCTTGGTGGCGGGTGTGCCAGCTCACTCAGGTTCCGGAGCTTTCTGCTGCTTCACCACCCTGTCTCCCCCTGTAGAGGGCGGTGGAGAGCATGCGAAGAAGCGAAAGAGCAGAAAGCGAAGAAAGGAAAGAAAATCCTGGCTCGGCAAACTGTTCATATAAACCAGCGTGGACAAAGACGTCAACAGAATATGAAAAATAAGGCGTTCGAAATAAATATGTTTGGAGCCACTTGATAGAAGTGGTGTACTAGAGCCCTTATTAATTCTACCAGCAACAAATACTTCCTCTCCTGGATAACACACGTGTGCTATGCAAAACTGGGGATTGATTGGGAATGGCCTCAACAACCAGCCATCCTCTCACAGCCTGCTTTGAAGTGGGCTGTAGAAATAACACAGGTAATCAGGTCCACGGGCTGCTGGAAATGATGCAAACACATTATTCTCTCCAAATTAAAACACTCTATTCATGTCCAGAGCTCGAAAATTCTTTTCTCAGTAAAGGTCAGGAAAAGCAAACAGGGCTTGAATTTGATTATTAAGCCAGCTGTCAGTCACTGGCAGCGACAGAGGCAGGAAGACATTTCAAGGCAGGAAGTCAGCTGCTGTTAGCATGATGGGGACCTTGCATCTCTAATCAGGAACTCCTCTTTCAGGAATACTTTATTTATCATGGAAAGAACAATGCCAAGTTGGCATCTATTCTGTTCTCTACTGTATCTTGTTCTTTCAAGTCGCAAATGTAGCAAACAGACCTTGGTTGATTCAGATGATGGATTTCAGTAGGGTTGATAACTGTATTAATCTGGCATTAATTGTACACATTCTAAAGTAGTTCCCTGAAGCAAGACGAAAGTATGAGATAAAAACCAGACCTCACTGCACTTCACTTTGTTTCTTTTAGGAGTGAGAGGGGCTCGTCCATGCTGGAGAACTGACGATTCTATCCCTGAACTCCCTCATTAACCATGGACAGCTTCAGAAGGTGGAAGGGACTTGGGAGCGATATAGAGGGGTAGATTGGAAAGGGCCTGAACTGTTGATGTTATGAGTGAGAAAGGCAAAATCACCTGCCATCTTCCTTTAGAACCACTCATTTTTCCTAACTTTGGTGAATTCATTTAGCCTCTCTAATCTTTAATTTACCAATTGCCAAATATGAGTAGAATATTGAAAAAGGAAGTTGCTGGTGATGGCAGTGGTTACAGGTGATTGTTGCGGAGTTTTTCTGCTTGTCTGTTTTATAGGATTTTTGTGAAATAAAACTTTAAACATATAATTAAATGAAAATATTTTTTATTTTCAGACATCAAGGTTCCCTGTGTTACAGGCGAGCTACTGATGAATGGTCTTCTGTATCTTTTGTTGGTGTTTTACACATATCTGGGGGAAAAGTCCATTCTTGTCTCAAATTATGGCCAACATTTTCCTACAGTCTCTGTGATTCTTAATGTGTTCTGAAGCTTTTCCTGCAGTAGAATTAATGATTTTCTTAGATACTCTCACCCAATACATATTCCTCAGTCCTCATGATGAAACAGATTTACTTTATGAGGTTAATGTCTGACCAAGAGTTAATGAACTATATAGAAAAGTAAGAATATTAACTGGTTTTTTTTGCACAGATATTTCTTTTTTTAAAAGATTTTTTATTTACTTAGAGAGTAAGACAGGGAGAGGGAGAGAGAGAGAGAGGTCTTCCATCCACTGGTTCACTCCTCAGATGGCCGCAACAGCTGGAGCTGCGCCGATCCAAAGCCAGGAGCCAGATGCTTCTTCCTGGTCTCCCACGTGGGTGCAGGGGCCCAAGGACTTGGGCCATCTTCCACTGCTTTCCCAGACCATAGCAGAGAGCTGGATTGAAGAGGAGCATCCGGGACTAGAACTGGTGCCTATATGGGATGCCAGCGCCGCAGGCGGAGGATTAACCTACTGCGCCATGGCGCCAGCCCCAAGAATATTAAATGTTGTTACCACCTTGAGGAATTACCTATTTTTTAAAATATATTTTTGAAGATTTATTTGAAAGGCAGATTTACAGCGAGAGAGAGAGAGAGAGAGAGAGAGAGAGAGAGAGAGAGAGAATCTCCCATCTGCTGGTTCATTTCCCAGCCAGGGCTGGGTCAGGCCAAAGCCATGAGCCTGGAACTCCATAAGGGTCTCCAATGTGGGTAGCAGAGACTCAGGTACTTGAGCCATCATCTGCTGCCTTCCCAGGATGCACATTAGCAGGAAGCCAGATTGGAAGCAGAGTATGGGGGGTGTGTGTCCCAAGCAGTGGTTCAACTCACTGTGCCACAGTGTTCATCCCTATGCACTTTATTTAAAGAGCATGATTAGGAGTGGGCATTTGGTCACTGGCTACCCATATCCATATTGGAGTGGCTGGCTTTGAGGAGCGTGGTGGGGGCGAGAGGTGTGGAGTCACCACACAGACCCCGGGAGTTGGGTGAAAGCAGGCCTGAGGCAAGCAGCCTGCAGACTCGTTTATTTCAGTTGCTACAACAGCTTATATAGCCAAGGCAGCCAATCTGGTCATGGGGCAGTCTATGCCCTAACCAATCACACCCTGTTGCCAGGCAGTTTCCGAAACCATCCAATCACAGCATGTTGCCAAGCAGACTCCACTGTCATGTGGTTTCTGAAACTATCCAATCACAGCCTGTTGCCAGGCAGACTCTGTTGCCAGTGGCCATCTTGGCACGGCCTTCTCATTCCACCACACACTTCCTATTCCAACTTCCTTATGCAGATCCTGGGAGGCAGCAGGTGATGATTCAGATGGCTCAGATGCCGCTTTTATGGAAGACTTAGACTGACCTCACAGCTCCTGCATTCAACTTGACCCACCTCCTGTCACTGCAGGCATCTGGAGGATAACCGGAGAATAGGAGAACTCTATCTTTCTCTCTGTGTCTCTCAGATAAATTTAAAATGAACAAAGATTTAGGGTGCATGATTAATCACATTTTCAATAGCTTTTCTTTTTTTTTTTTTTTCAGGATGTTGATGGCCAGAAAGAAATGATCTTTTTGAATTACAAATATGATATAACTTTAAAAGTAGAGGGGTCAGTGCTTTGGTGCACCACCTGCAGTGCAGGCATCCAGTATGGGTGCCAGTTTGAGATCCGGCTGCTCCACTTCCGATCTGGCTCTCTGCTATGGCCTGGGAAACAGTGGAAGATGGCCCAAGTCTTTGGGCTCCTGCACCCACGTGGGAGACCCAGAGGGGGCTCCAGGCTCCTGGCTTCAGATCAGTACAGCTCCAACCTTTGAGGCCATCTGAGGAGTGAACCAGCAAATGGAAGACTTCTCTCATTCTCTCTCTCTCACTCTCCCTCCCTGCCTCTGCCTCTCTGTAACTCTGCCTTTCAAATAAATAAATAAATCTCTTAAAAAATAGTAGAAACAAAGGGGGCCAGCATTACCAGCATTATGGCATAGTGGGTTGAGCCATCACTTGCAATGCAGGCATCCAAAATCAGAGCACGGATTTGAGTCCAGGCTGCTCTGCTTTGAATCTTAGATACCTGCTAATGTGCCAGGGAAGGCAGTAGAAGATGGCCCAAGTGCTTAGGTCCCTGCACCCACATGAGAGACTGGATAAGGCTCCTGGCTCCTGGCTGTGTCCTGGTCCAGCTCTGACCATTTAGAGAGCGAACCAGCAGATAGAAGACATCTCTCTCTGTCTTTTGTGTTCTCTGTAACTCTGACTTTCAAATTAATAAATGAATCTTTAAAAAGAAAGAAAGAAGACATCTATGTTATTTGAGGGTACTTTGAAAAGTTCATGGAAAATGAAATTAAAAGACAAGTTTGGGGCCAGCAACCTGGTGCACTAGGTTAATCCTCCGCCTGCGGCGCCGGCATCCCATACGGGTGCCAGGTTCTAGTCCCAGTTGCTTGTCTTCCAGTCCAGCTCTCTGTTGTAGCCTGGGAAAGCAGTAGAAGATGGCCCAAGTCCTTGGGCCCCTGCACCCACATGGGAGACCTGGAGGAAGCTCCTGACTCCTGGCTCCTGGCTTCAGATCGGCACAGCTCCAGCCGTTGCAGCCATTTGGGGAGTGAACCAATGGAAGAAAGACCTTTCTCTCTGTCTCTCTCTCACTGTCTGTAACTCTACCTGTCAAATAAATAAATAAAATATAAAAAAAAAAGACAAGTTTATTTTGGTGTAAAAAAATTTGGGATACATGCATAGTTTTTCTTCACAATATATGTTTTCATGAACTTTTGATGACTGCTTCAAATACAATGATTTCTAAAGATTGCACAGCACAGCCAACTCAGCTTTTAATTCACTTTCTCTGAGCTTTTGAAGTATCCTTGTACATATACTAGCATTCATGATAAAACAAATTCCATTAATATGAACAAAAGACCTTCCTCATTCCCATTTGAAGTTTTTTCAAACTCTGAACAATTTGGGAGTTAATAGTGGTTATGATGGAAATGTTTATAATGCTTCCTGTTTACAGATTTATCTTTCAGCTGAAATGGACTTGGATTCTGTTGGCGACAGTGTAACTTGCTTTCTGTTCTGGAATATTCATTTTCTCAAAGTCATGAGATCTAAATTCAATTCACTGGGACAAATATTTATGGAGAATCAGCTCCATATTCAGCACTGGGCTAAGTATTGTGTGAGAGAAAGAGAATACAGCTCCCATCCTCCAGAACACTGGGCTCTGGGGGACACGTCTGGTTTGACCACTCTTTCTCTGCTCGGCCAGGGTTCTCACCTAGAAATAAGGGAACCCCAGAGAGCTCCGACTGCCCCTGCCAGTGCTTCCTCTTCCTCGCCTTCAGGACAACACAAGCCTCAGCTGCCCACAGACCAATCCAAGTTGCAGGCTGTCAGGATTGCTGCCAATATGCCATCAGCTTTGTATGCTCCGTCACCACCAGAATCCATACCAGATCGCTCGTGCCTCACTTATTGTCTTATACCTATGGATACACAATGTATACAAATCTGACTCAGTTTCTCCCTCCTTCCCAAGCCTACACTCTTGACCTCTGTAGCTCACTGCCTGTCATCTGTAAAATCCCCTAAATGCTCACTCACCTCTTCTCTGAACAGTCCCATGATCCGGCCCCACACAATCTGGGATGATCACTGTCTATCTCCTCCCTACCGCTCCATCTTGAACACTTCGGCTTTCCAGATGTTTCTGGAACTCCCCAGGCTCCTTCCTGCCCATGACCTTTATGCTTGTTACTTCTGCTGGGTATACTCTTCCCCTAGCTCTTCACATGGCCACTGTGTGGTCTCACTCATGTCTTTACTCAAATGTCACTCTTCAGAGAGATCATCCCTAATCACAGACCTGTTGGACCCACTGCTGGGACGGTTGCTTTGTCCAACATTTAATGCGCTACTTTGAATGCCTACGTTCCATACTGAAGTGCCTGGGTTTGAATCTCGGCTCTGCTGATTCTAACTTCCTGCTAATTCACACCCTGAGAGGCAGCTGGTAATGGCTCAAGTATGTGGGACCCTGTCACCTGTGTGGGAGACAAGGATAAAGTTCTGGACTCTTGGCTTCAGTCTTGCCTAGCCCCAGTTGTGTGGGTATTTGGAGCATAAAACAGCAGGTGGGGTTCTCTCTCTCTCTCTAACTCTATCTCCATCTCTCCTTCCCCTCTGCCTCTCAAATAAAATTAATTAATTAATTTTAAAAAGCCAGCCACCAGGACTGGCATTGTGGCACTGCAGATTAAGCCAACACCTGCAATGAGAGCATCATATTTGAACACTGGTTCAAGTCCCAGCTGCTCCACTTCCAATCCAGCTCCCTGCTAATCCACCTGGGGAAGCAGCAAATGGTCCAAATCCCTGGGCCCTTGCCACCCACATAGAGACCTAAATGGAGCTCCAGGCTCCTGGCTTCAGCCTGGCCCAGTTCTGGCTGTTGCAGCCATTTGGGGAGTGAACCAGCAGATAGAAGATTCTCTCTCTCTCTCTCTCTCTCTCTCTCTCTCTCTCTGTTTTTCCAATAAATCTTTAAAAAACAAATACAGCCACCACTACTCACACCCATGACAAGCTCCCCCTCCCTATCATTTTTCCCTGCTTTATTTTTATAGCACTTATTACACAAATATAATAGCCTATTTTATCATCTTATTTCCTATAATCTCACAAGAAAATAAGCTCCATTTTGGAAAGACCATTGTCTTTCTCATCTCCATATCATCAGTGCCAACAGCAATATCAATCACAATTCTAGCTATTCAATAAGTATATCATGAATGAGTGAATGACTATTCCAGGAATTTCAGAATATACCATAAAATATCATGATTATATAACTTTCAGAAACAGTAGATACTATAAACCCAATTCAGAAGTTTCACAATACAAATTCAGCTGTGCAAGGCTTTGATACAGCTCAAAATCAGAAACTCATTTAACTCAGCATTTCCCAAATTCATTTCATCACTGTACCCCTTTAGGAGCCTCACTTGTGGACAGCCTATAGAGATAGAATTCCTTTTGGGAAAGGCTGCTGTTCACTGATGAAATCCACTGTGGATATTTTAGGGTAGGGACTGACAACCTCTCCCTGCTCTCCAGTTTCCCGATTTCTTCCTTAGACCAAGAGCTAAATTCTACTCCCGGTAGTCTGGAGATGGCTTGAGAAAGGAGAAATTCTATCTGCTGGTGTCCACTTGGGAGAATTTGATATTCAAAGAGATGCATGGAGGCAAACCATGTGACACCCAAGCTTATCTCACACCGGTGCCAGGAGCCTTCAACACAGCAGAATCCAATTTTGCCATAGTTCCGTGTCCTCCCAACACTGGACTGTCCTCCTCATATTGAGATGTGACAGTATGGGGACATTGCCAGGAGAGGATAAGTCTGCCTCTTTGACTTGCCTCTCTTATCTGTGTATGCTACAAGTTAGATTCAAAACCATGGTTAAATTTCACTGAACATTCATGACAAGGGTTCTGCCTGCTGTCTGTGCAGGTGAACTCCAGTGAAAGTTATCTGTGATTCACCCCCCTCCCCCAGGGCTGGTTGCACTCCCTTTTCTCCCACATTTCCCATTGTGTTTCAGATCTGTCCTAGGCACAAATGCTGTCTGGTGGCCTCATACGGTCATTACACCTTCCATGTAAGTTGCCATTCACAGCCTTCTCTCTTTGCTCTGCTATAGGCATAGATTATGGATAATGTGACTTCCTTTGTGCTGCTGAAAGCTGTATTTTCCATTACTTATCATTTTAAAACTTATGGGCCATGAATTTTGCACCTGTTGCCCTCTGGTTTGGGAAGACTGAGAGCTGGACTGGAGCTGTGCCTGTACCGAACTATGAAGTGCTTTCTGCTGTGCTTCCTTGTGCATTAACTTCATCTTTAGCTTCAGCTTTCTATCCTGCTTTAATGTTCCCATTTATTTTCCATCTTATGCATTTCTGTAGGCTGCCTTGGGTCTTTAATGGAAAGAGGCAGGATGTAAATCCAAAGAGGGCTGTGAAGAGCAGCAGGTGCACAGTGCAGACAAAGGGAGATGCTAATGAGTGCTGACATGTTTGCCTTCCTTGCAAAGTTTAGTCATCAGAGTTGAAGGTCACGAAGCACCACACCACACTGGATTGTGAAATGCCATTCCCATGGTGTTTAACAATAAATTGCACTGAATTTTACCATGTTGTCTATAGCCATTGTTGACAGGATAGAAATATGTTAAATTTTTGAAAAAATTTTAAAGGGAATGGGGGGAATGTAAATTATGTAAATTATAACATAAACAAGTCTAGTATCCGCTAACACTAACCGATAGAATAAATAAAGGGGAGAGTGATCCAACATGGGAAGTGAGATACTCAGCAGACTCATAGAATGGCGGATGTCCTAAATAGCACTCTGGCCTCAGAATCAGCCCTAAAGGCACTCGGATCTGGCTGAAAAGCCCATGAGAGTATTTCAGGCATGGAAAGCCAAGACACTCTGGCAAAAAGATCTCTGTGAGTGAGATCCCAGTGGAAAGAACAGGTCTTCAAAGAGGGAGGTGTCTTTCTCTGAAGGGAGGAGAGAACCTCCACTTTGACTATGACCGTGTCTAAACAAGATAAGAGTCGGAGAACTCAAGGGGCTTCCATAGCCTTGGAAACTCATGACTGGTGCATAGGGAGATTACTGATGCCATAAACAGGAGTGTCAATTTGTAAAGTCAACAACAGGAGTCACTGTGCACTTACTCCTCATGTAGGATCTCTGTCCTTAATGTGCTGTACACTGAGGCTTAATGCTATAACGAGTACTCAAACAGTATATTTCACTTTGTGTTTCTATGGGGGTGCAAACGATTGAAATCTTTACTTAATGTTCACTAAACTGATCTTCTGTAAAAAAAAAAAATTATCAATTCCCAACTTGACTCTCACTGGGATTAAACATGACAATAGGTCTGATCTGATTTCATCATCATTTAAAAAAAATCATCTATTATTTTTCACTTTATGTTTCTGTGTGGGAGCAAACTGTTGAAATCCTTACTTAATGTATACTAAGCTGATCTTCTGTATATTAAGATAATCGAAAATGAATCTTGATGTGAATGGAAGGGGAGAGGGAGTGGGAAAGGGGAGGGTTGTGGGTGGGAGGGACGGTATGGGGGGGGAAGCCATTGTAACCCATGAGTCGTACTTTGGAAATTTATATTCATTAAATAAAAGATAAAAAAAAATAAAATAAAGGGAATGGGGGGAATGTAAATTATGTAAATTATAAATTATATATTGTAAATTATGTAAATTGATTTTTCTATTAGAGACCAAGGCTTTGAGTTTGCTTATTCTGGCTGCAACTCCCAGCATTGGTCAAGCTTTGCCTGAGCCCATCGAATTTCCAGTTGAGTTCCGTAAGAATTAAAACCTGAGGCTGGCGCTGTGGCACAGTGGGTTAAAGTCCCTGCCTGCAGGGCCAGCATCCCATTCTGGCGCCAGTTTGAGTCCTGGCTGCTCCACTTATATCCACTTCTTGCTTGTGAGACAGGGAAAGTAGTAGAAGATGACCCAAATCCTTGGGCCCCTTCACCCATGTGGGAGACCCAGAAGAAGCTCCTGGCTCCTGGCTTCAGACCGGCACAGCTCTGGCTGTTGCAGCCATTTGGGGAGTGAACCAGCAGATGGAACACCTCTCTCTCTCTCTGTCTCTACCTCTCTCTTTAACTCTTTCAAATAAATAAAATAAATCTTAAAAAAAAAAAATTAGACCATTCCCTGTTTAAGGTTGAGAAAAGGAGAAACAAAGAATAGAAAATGAGGGTCAGGTAATTGCAAATAGCTCTTTGAAGATGTTAATCTGAAGCAAGGAAAAGCTACTGGTGTCTTTTTTAGCCTACATATTTCTGATCTGACCCCCAAGTTCAGCTCCAAGTGTTACCAGTCTGTGGCAGGTGAAGAGAGATGGGTGTGACAGGAGCTGGCATCTCCTCATAGAGAACACTGACCTTGTCTTCTCTGGCTATTTATCTCCACTGCTTGGGAACTTCATTTCTGCCTGCCCTTGAGTTGTTTACTCCAAGAAAGCCCAATCTTGGCATCCTAGTCTAGGCTGTTTGCTCAAGAGGTTAGATAATATATTTGTGTATGGGGCACAGTTGAAAAACAGAAGTTGCCAGGCAGCAGGAACTATCCACCTGACCCCAAAAGTACAAGTTTAGACCCCAGTTAAGAACCAACCAAGCAATCGCTGTTTTGGAGCAAATTCATACAGGATTTCCGTCCCCTCAGTGTCTTGTATGGAGCTCGGTCCTAGTGAAAGCTCAATAAATATTTACTGAGTAAATAAATGAATGCTAAGAGTTACATAGGCCAACACAACTTTATTTTTTAGATTTTTATTTACTTATTTTCATGTTATTCGAAAGGAAGAGAGACAGAAAGAGAGAGATCTTTCATCTGCTGGGTCACTCCCCATATGTCTGCAACAGCCTGGGCTGGGCGAGGTCAAAGCCGGGAACCTAGAGCTCAATCTGAATTTCCATGTGAGTAGCAGGGACCCAAATACTTGAGCCATCACCTGCTGCCTTAGCAGGGGACGCTGGAATCCAAAGCAGAGCTGTGACTTTGACCCCAGGCACTCTGACATCAGATGCAGGCATGCCAAGTGGCATCTTCAACTGCCATACCAAATGCCTACACCAAGCACAATTTTACAGCATTAGTATTTACAGATCACTGATCACAAAAGCACAGATCACTTCCTCGGCTCAAAATGTCTTCACAAATTGAACAGGCTCAGGCTGAGCTGTTCTGTGACGTCCAGAACTCCCAAACCCCAACTCTTTGCTTTCCTTCCTTCATAGCATTTGGAGCCATTTAGTGACTTAGGAAATGATGTCCGAAGGGGAAGAGGTTCTGGTCCATCCAACAGGCACACAGACATGAGGCTCCTGAGTATAGAATTGATACTCTCACCTCACTACAAGGACATAGGTTGGACTGCCCCTCTCTGCTTCCACCCCTCACCCTGAGATCCTGTTCCTGGCTTCTGCTCTGCAAATCTGCCTCTGAACTTGACTTCAGTTCTGGATGCCACTGGTGTGGGAAGTGAACACCCTGCCCCTACTCCTGAGGAAGGTCGCAACTTCCGAGGCCCTGGGCTGCTCTGCCTGAGGCTGTCCCACACACATTTCCCAGGTCCTGACAAAGACAACCTTGAGAAAAGTAAGGAGCCCTTCCACCTGTGTGGCTGTTGCTCTGCTTCCCAGCTATCTGCAATGCACCTTTAACACAGACTATCTATCCCTCAACCTGTGGATGTAAAAAGCTACACTTAAATCCCTACTAATAAGCTGCGTACAGGTTGGTGTAACACTTTACATACTGGAGTCTAAAGATCTGAAAAATTTCTTTCCTTTAAGAAGTCTCTACATATTTGAGCTCAGGAAGCATCAACATAGCACCTGTACAATTGAATAAACTTTCAAACTCATTACTCGGCAAAATGCCACAAGTTCATGTTACAGAGCTATGTCAGATCTTTTAAAAGACAAACATTGACTTTTCAACATTTCTATCTCAGTCTGCCTCCTTAATTACCAACTTCTGAAGAAAGAAGAGGAAAAGAAACATCATAACCATTACTGGCTACAATTTCCAAAAGTAAATGACCATCATAGTGTTGACTGCATGAGGGGTCTTCAATAAGTTCATGGAAAATGCACATGATGTAAAAGTTACACATGGACTTCAAAATATTTTGCAGCAAATTAAACTTATCTTTTAAGTCCAGTGTGGCATGAAACTTTTGTTGTACTCTCATGTAGCTTAATCATCATTTACTCTTCAGTATAATAATTCAAAGGGATTCTTTTTCCTTTTTGTTGTATGCATCCATTCTGACTAGCGAAGGAAACATTTAAACAATCTTGGGGTAACTGATGAAAGGTTGACAGCTCTACAGCCCCACAATGGGACTTGGAGATCTGCTCGTAGAGTACCACAGTGAAGGCTGCCCTGCCCTGGCTTCTCGTCTCTGTCCTTGTCCAGTCCAGATCCGCTGGTGGGGATCAGAGCTCACCCTGGCTCAGTTACGGGGCCACAGAGGTAAGGTCTCGTAGCCACCTAGAGGCCCTTTCTTGTCACTGGCTGTTCTTAAAGAGGGAGATCATTGAACAGGGCAGCCTCCGTAAGGGTCTCCACCAAGAAGGCTCCAAAAGTTCTTCTTTAAGTTGTTTCTGAGAGCTTTGTCTTGAGACTGCAGGCTGTTTCTTTCAGTCGGCCTCAACTGGTATCCCCAGCATTTTATTTATTGATTGATTTACTTGGGACACAAGTGGTACTTGCAGACATTTTTGTCGTAAGATTCAGGCTACACAGGGGGAAGGAAGATGATGACACCCAGCCCCCAGTGAGGAGAGAGGACCCCAGGACCCCAGGGAGTGGCCAGATGCACAGCTATGGCCACATCCCCACACTCCCACCATACCCCCTGGCAGGTTGAGTAGAAGGCATGTCTGCTTCCAGGAAGAACTATACGGGCATCCCCTGGCACGTTAATGCACTTTTCTAGAATGTCGATCAGCAGGGGACTGCATTTCAGCACTTTACATGTGTCACACACATGTCTGTCACACCGCTGAAGCCTCAACAGGAGCCTCAACCAGGAAGTAACACTGAATGGATGGATTTCAAAATCTTTTGGCACCACACTAGTCTTCCTAGTATTCGTATTTATTTATTTATTTATTTAAAAGGCAGGCAGGCAGAGATGTGCTATCAAATGGTTCACACTTGAATGCCCGTAACAGCTGGGCCTGGGCCAGGCTGAACTGCAAAGCCCAGAACTCTGGGTGTCCCACATGGGTGGTGGGACCCACATTCTTGAGTATACATTAGGAGGAAGCTGTAATCAGGTGCAGCACCAGAACTTGAACCCAGGCAGTTCACTATGGGATGCTGGCATTCCAAGCAATGTCTTAACTGCTGAGCCAAATATCCACCCCTAAAATTATTTTTTGATGCTACTGTTTTTCCCTACACCTTCTGAAGCACCTTGGTATATACCTGGATCTGTTTCCAGAATTTATTCTGTTGTGTTCAACCATCATTCCCTGCATCAAAGTCACTCTTTAAAAAAAAAAAAAAGCATATAGGTAGGTTGGGGGCCAGCACTCTGGCATAGTGGGCAAAGCCACCATCTGCAGTGCCAGCATCCCATATGGGTGCCGGTTGAGTCCCGGCTGCTCAACATCTGATCCAGCTCCCTGCTAATGTGCCTGGAAGAGCATTGAGGATGGCCCAAGTGCTTGGGCTCCTGCATTCGCGTGGGAGACCTAGAAGAAGCTCCTGGCTCCTGGCTTTGGACTGGCCCAGCCCTGGCCATTGTGGTCATCTGGGGAGTGAACCAGCAGATGGAAGACATCTCTCTCTCTCTGTCTGCCTCTGCCTCTCTATAACTCTGCTTTTCAAATAAAATAAATACATCTTTAAAGAAAAAAAAGCATATAGATAGCTCTATTGTTTTGATATAGACATTCTGACAGGGTGGGTAGGACACTATCTATTTTCATTGGTCTTGTTTAAAAATTGATTTGTCTAGAGCATTTTTAAGAACTTTAGAATCAGAGTCTAAAATTCTATATAGGATCCATCTGCAATGTTGAGCGAGATTGCATTTATGGACTAGAGAGAATTTTTATCTCAAAACTGCTTTTTGGAAATATGACATGTATCTGCATGTATGTCAATACCTCATGCCCTTTAAAGTTCTGACAATTTAATGCACATTTGTGTTAGCTTTATTACAAGGCATTTTGACCTTTGTTTATTTTTTAAATATTTATTCATTACATTTTTCTGACTAGTCATTGCTGAAGTATAAGGAAGCTGTTAATTTTCGGTGATCTTGTATTTAATTTTTTAAAAACCACCTTAGTTCTAATAATTTGACTTAGCTCTAATAATTTGACAGTTGACTTTCTTGTATTTCCTAAGGAGCCAAATATGTTGCATATTGTACCGATGCTTTTTTCCCCCATTCAATAATGAAAATGATTGTTTCTTTTATTTCTGCCACTAGAGGGAGAAATTCCAGAACATGAAATGGTAGTCAATAGTGGACTTTCTCATTTTGCTTCAGACTTCGCTGAGAATGCACCCTGTTTCCCTGTAAATTCAGATGTTTGCTGTTGATTCCTAGCAATTCCATCAAGTTAAAGCAGTTTCATCTTAGGTAGCTTATCACAAGATTTATTATTAGTTTTTTGAAGGTAGCAAATATTGAGTCATCAGTACTTTTTCTAATAAGGTAGTCTTTAATTTGTTAATGTGATAAATTACATTAATAGATTTCCTGATACTGAACTATTGTTGATACTCAGTATAAATCCTTCTAGGTCAGGATATTTTATTGTATTGTTGGATTCAACTGAACAGTTCTTCAGGATTTTTATATCTATAAGGGGTCTTCAAAAGGTTTGTGGAAAATGTGCATTACAAAAAAGTCGTGGAGCTGGCACTGTGGTACAGCTGCTCCTCTTCCAATCCAGCTCTCTGCTATGGCCTGGGATATCAGTAGAAGATGGCCCTCGTGTGGGAGACCAGGAGGAAGTACCTGGTTCCTGGCTTCAGATTGGTACAGCTCTGGCCATTGCAGCCATCTGGGGAGTGAACCAGCAGATGGAACACCTCTCTCTCTGTCTCTACCTCTCTCTGTAACTCTGTGTTTCAAATAAATAAATCTTTAAAAAAAAGTCTTGCAAGGATTTCAAAAATGTTTATACCAAAATAAACTTATCTTTAACTCCCTTTTTCAGTGAACCTAATTTTTTTTTTTTTTATTTGAGAGACAGGGGCGATGATGGAGGGAGAGACAGAGTTCCTATCAACTCATTCACTCCTCAGATGCTTGCAACAACCAGGGCCGGGACAGGCTGATGCCAAGGGCAGGGAACTCAATCTAGGTCTTTCCCCCAGGGGAGGGCAGGGACACAACCACCTGAACCATCACCTATTGCCTCCCATGGTACACAACAGCAGGAAGCTGGAGTGGAAGCAGAGCCAGGACTCCAACCTAGGCACTCTGACTAGGGATACAGGCATCCCAAAGCAATGTCTTAGCTGCTACTCCAAACTTCTACTCTCCATAGTTTCAAGACTTGCATTTAGATCTTTTTATCATTTTGAGTCGAGTTTCGTATATGGTGCAAGGTGAGGGTCAGTCTTCTGGATGTGGACATTTAGTTTCTTCAGCCATTTATTGAAGAGACTGTCCTTTCCCCAGTGTGTATTTTTGATACGTTTGCCAAACATCAGTTTGCTATGGATGTGTGGATTAATTTCTGGGATCTCCATTCTGTTCCACTGGTCTATGTGTCTGTTTATATGCAAGTTGTTTTGGATACAGTAGCACTGAGGAATATCTTGAAATCAGGTAATGTGATGCCTACAAATTTTTCCTTTTGTTCAAGATTCTTGTGTTTATTTGGGGTCTTTTTTGCTTCCATATGAATTTTGGAACAGCTTTTTCTAATTCTGTGAAGAATATCATTGGTATTTTGATGGGTATTGTTTATATCTGTAGATTGCTTTAAGTTATATGAACACTTTGGTAATCTTAATTCTTGGAATTATTTGTTAAATAAATGTTTGATAGAACTCACTTTAATACAAAGGTTCTAGTACTATACTAGTTGTAGGGCTCTGAATGGTTTCCATTTCCTCTGTGGTTATCTGTTCAGAATTAAAATTTTTTAAGGTAAATTTTGGTCAATTATATTTTTGTAGAAAGCCATATGCTTACAAATTTATTGACATTATTTTATATACATTCTTTTCCTTTAACATTTTTAAAACATCTACATTGAGAACACTTTCATTTCTAATATTTGCTTTTTTGTTTTGCTATGAGTTGTCTAATTGATCATTTCAAAGTCTATATTTGTCTTATTGATCTCAGCTATTGCTTTTTGAAGTCTTATCTGAACTTTATTCTGTCCCACTTCCCTTGTGTTTATTTGATGCTTTGTGTTTGCTTTTTAAGTGAAACACTTACTTCATTTATTTTTAATGTTTTTCCATATATATGTATATGCATATTTAAGATTATATGTTATTCTCTTTCAAGTACATTCTATTTGATAAACAACAAAATATTCTTATTATTGCTTGTTTCTAAATAGTTTGAAATTTCAAACTATTGACTTTTTTCAGAAGGATGATTTTAATCTATTCAGAAAGATAGACTAAAATTTCAAATTGGAGACATTTATTTTCCATGTCCTTTGGCTGTTCATTTTGTAATTTCCTTACCTCAGACTTCCCTGCAGTCTACACAGATCCAATGCCATCTGTGGCATGTCAACTGAGGAAGTGCTCTGATAGTGTAGTTAGCACCAGTGTGAGCTGCTAAACTCACAGCTAATCAAGTTTAAAACCTTGCCGGCGCCGCGGCTCACTAGGCTAATCCTCCGCCTTGCGGCGCCAGCACACCGGGTTCTAGTCCCGGTCGGGGCGCCGGATTCTGTCCCGGTTGCCCCTCTTCCAGGCCAGCTCTCTGCTATGGCCTGGGAGTGCAGTGGAGGATGGTCCAAGTCCTTGGGCCCTGCACCCCATGGGAAACCAGGAGAAGTACCTGGCTCCTGCCATCAGATCAGCGCGGTGCGCCAGCCGCGGCGGCCATTGGAGGGTGAACCAACGGCAAAAGGAAGACCTTTCTCTCTCTCTCTCTCACTGTCCACTCTGCCTGTCCAAAAAAAAAAAAAAAATCGTATAATGCTGGTGGAAGCACTATACTTATAATTTTGTGGTTTTAGAAATATTAGCTACTTCTAGCCCTGGTTTTCCATCTTTCATACTTATGAAAAATAAGTCTCATGGAGTAATCCCAAACTTTGGAACAATTAATTTCCATTTGAGATATCCCAGAGTCTGCTTGGTTTGCATTGTTAGGCTGTACTGAAGTGCTCATTAGAGATATGTGTAAGTAGGTTCGTATGACCTGCGTTTCAGACACTCTCCTTCAACAACATCTCATCCTTGATACCAGAAAGTACAGTGTGTGGGTGTTTCTTTGCTGGCTTTAAAACTAATGATGGAGCCCCATCTGAGAGACTGACTCAGTAAGTCTCTAATGGAGCCTAGCATCTATTTTTTTAAAGAGTTTCACAGGAGTTGCTGATCCACAGCTAACATGAGAATCACTTTTTTAATAAATTTGGTTAAATTAAAAAAATCTTAATAGCAGTGTAATTATCCAGTCCTTAAGACTCAAACATTCACAACAATCTGAAATTCCCTCTCCACAGATTCCTCTTTATCACCAATAAAACATACTCTGTGTACTCACTGTAGAAACACAAAACACACCTCTACCACTTACATTCATCTCTAAATTTCTCCAGAGTGACTGCAATCAATACCTTTATCTCCTTTCCACCATTTATTACTGAAAACTCTGTAGTCTTGCTGTTGTCTGTGCTATGCTACTCTTCTTGTCATGATCAAAAATATCCAAGTAGACATTTATCCACTCAAGAATTGTGTACTAAGTACAAGTTATGTCCCAGGCACTGGGATTTAGCAGTGAAATAAATGGATAAAATTCCTGTCCTGATGGAGTTCATATTCTAATAGAGTGAGAAGGAAAAGCAAATATAAATTGTAACTATTAAAATTTACTTTACATGAATGAGGTTGAACATTTGATTATTTTCATTTGATTATTGCTTATAGCCCTTGCCTATTGTTCTGCTGAACTAAGCATATTGAACTCTTTATTTAGTGGGACATTTACACCTTTGATTGAAATGTAAATTTAAACTGTTTTCTCAAAAATAATATTAAGGTTTTTTTAAAGATTTTATTTATTTATTTGAGAGGAAGAGCCACAGACAGTGAGAGGAAGAGAGAGAGAAAGGTCTTCCGTCCAATGGTTCACTCCCCAAATGGCCACAACAGCTGGAGCTGCGCCAATTTGAAGCCAGGAGCCAAGTGCTTCTTCCTGGTCTCCCATGTGGGTGCAGGGGCCCAAGCACTTGGGCCATCTTCTACTGCTTTCTCAGGCTACAGCAGAGAGCCGGACAGGAAGAGGAGCATCTGGGACTAGAACTGGTGCCCATATGGGATGCCGGTGCCACAGGTGGAGGATTAACCCACTACTCCACAGCACCAGCCCCGTATAATATTGTTAAAAATAAACAAAAAATACCACATAATGAAAAAACACAAATAAATTGCACACTATATAAAGAATTATGTGTTATGGAAAAAAGTAAAGCTAAATATACGGGATCAGAAGATGCTAAAATGTTAAATAGTGTGGCCAAGGTGGGGCCTTACACAGCACACTCATAGAATGGCAGATGTCCTAAACAGCGCTCTGGCCTCAAGATCAGTCCTTAAGGCATTCGGATTTGGCTGAAGAGCCCATGAGAGTATTTTAGGCATGGAAAGCCAAGACACTGTGGCACACACACACACAAAAATTACCTAAATCAAAGATTTCTGTGAGTGAGATCCCAGTAGAAAGAAACGGCCATCAAAGAAGGAGGTGCCTTTCTCTGAAGGGAGGAGAGAACTTCCACTTTGACTATGGCCTTGTCTAAATAAGATCAGAGTTGGTGAACTCAAGAGGCTTCCATAGCCTTGGCAGCTCATGACAAGAGCCTCGGGTGATTACTGACATCATAAATAAGAGTGTCAATTGTTAAATCAACAACAGGAGTCACTGTGCACTTACTCCCCATGTGGCATCTCTGTCCTTAATGTGTTGTACTATGTGAATTAACGGAATAACTAGTACTCAAACAGTACTTTATATTTTGTGTTTCTGTGTGGGTGCAAACTGTTGAAATCTTTACTTAGTATATACCAAATTGATTTTCTCTATATAAAGATAATTGAAAATGAATCTTGATGTGAATGGGATGGGAGAGGGAGTGGAAGATGGGAGGGTTGCAGGTAGGAGGGAGGTTACTGGGGGGAAAAGCCACTATAATCCAAAAGTTGTACTTTGGAAATTTATATTTATTAAATGAAAGTTTAAAAAAGAAAAATAAATTAAAAAAGACCTCTGGGGGAAAAAAGAAATATACTTCATAAAACTTGAGAATGAGAGGCTTATTCTTGATACAAGCACCCAAAATCTTGAAGAGTGGCCAACAATTTGCTATTTTTATCTGAGGTTAAAATAACTAATGTGGGGCCAGGGCTATGGCTATGGCATAGTAGCTTAAGCATCTACCTGTTGCACCAGCATCCCATATGGGTGCTGGTTCAAGTCCCAGCTGTTCCACTTCCGATCCAGGCCTGTTGATGGCCTGGGAAAGCTGCAGAAGATGACCCAAATACTTGGGCCCCTGCACCTACAGGGGAGACCTGGAAGAACCTCTTGGCTCCCTGGTTTCTGATTGACTCAGCTCCAGAGATTGCAGCCATTTGAGGAGTGAACCAGCAAATGGAAGACCTGTCTCTCTCTGTCTCTCCCTCTCTCTCCAACTCTGCCTCTCAAATAAATACATTTTTTTAAAAAGTCACAAACAGGTAGCCATAGACAATATAATTGACAGTGAAGATATCAATTACTCAAAGTAATCTACAGATTTAATGCAATCCCTATCAAATTTCCTGTGCAAGTTTTTGAAGAAATAGAAATAAATAAATCTTTAAAAAAAAAAAAAACAATGTAATATTAAGGTAGTACTTTGAGAGTTAATCAGATGAGACTTCATTTTACAAAAACTGTCAAAGTCTTTGAATTTTTCTACCTTTAGACTGACATACAGTAAATTACAAATATGGGACAAAGCATAGCATTCTCTGCATGGTGAACGTTTCTCTACTATCACCTAGTTGATTCTACTTTCAGTATCCATTAGGTGCTATTTTCCCAAACTCTCAAAGGATAAAAGTAATAAATGAAATTGCAAAGCTCATATCTACAGTGCTAGAAAAATAATAGCCATTATGTGATGGCTGTCATTTTTAAAACCTTGGTTCTGTTTAAAAAATTACTTTGATAACAATGAAAGAAACGTGCTTTCCCACCATCAGGTAATTTACCTGTACATACACCATGCTCCATGAGGACAGAAGCTCTGGAAAAAAGGACCAAAATTTTGTGCAACCTATGCTTTTCACTTTTTATTACCAACACACAAATAACATGAAAAATATCAAATTACTACTCTTTACCTTCTGTCCTTTTCCTATTTCCAGATACTTTAAATAGGACAGAAAAGGTAACAAAATCTACTACATTGAAGGCTGACATTTCAGTGTCTCCTTTGCAGTGAATCAATAGTAAAAGCTGTTGTAACTACCAAAATAAGTACCTACTTATTGATTTTCTTCCATAAAGAAAAAGGACATGTGAATCATTTATTATTGCAAAAAAGGGTCACTTCTTTCTCCTCAAAAATTTTTTAGCTTCTCTCAAAAGCTCTTCCACATCTTCCTTCTCCTCATCTTCCCTTCCTGGTTCCCAATCAGGATCTTCATCTGTTGGATCACATTCTTCTTCCTCTTCCTCTTGAAAGCTGTCATTGAGGTCACATTCTTCAGGTTGCTCATTATCTTCATCTGCAGCATTTCTCACTGAAAAAGAAGATTGGAACACCAAGTATCAGTCAGCACTCAATCGGCCATTAGAGATGTGTAACTGTAAAATATCTTTCTGCATCAAGAGGAACTCATTTTATTCATATACATCTTACTATTATAAGTTTCTTAAAAAGGGTACTAAAATAGTCGCTTGCTATTTATTAAAGGCACAAAAGTGGTCATTTATTATATATTATTCTAACTTCTCTTACTATGAGGCTTCTGAGACTAAAATGGCCCATGAGATTCATAATACTGGTTCCTTGAACTGGGGCAAGAAATTTGGTACAGTGTTTATATCCCTTGTTAGAGTACCTGTGTTTCAGTCTCAGCTCTTCTCCTCATTCCAGCTTCCTGATACTAAGCAAGCACTGTGGTAGGCACCAGGTGATGGCTCAAATACCTGGGACCCTGCCACCCACATGGGAAACCTGGATTGAGTGACTCCCACATATCTAGGAAGTGAACTAGCAGATGAGACCTCTTTCTCCTTCTCTCCCTCCTTCTGTTCACTATTAATTTTAAAATAATATCACAATCATATTTATGCCACCTTACATTTTCTGTGTGGTAGAATTATTTTTAAGAGTTTTTAACTGCCCTCCCTGTGATATAATTACACTCCTCCATCTCTTCTGACTGTGCCTAAGAAATATGAGTGGAAATAGTATGCCACTTTCTTTTTTTAAAAAAGATTTATTTTATCTATTTGAAAGAAAGAGTTACAGTGAGAAGTAGAGACAAAGAGAGACATCTTCCATCTGCTGGTTCACTCCCCAGATGGCCACAATGGCTGGAAGGGGCCCAAGGACTTGAGCCATCTTCTACTGCTTTCCCAGGCCACAGCAGAAAGCTGGATTGGAAGAGAAGCAGCCGGGACTAGAACCGGCACCCACATGGGATGCCAGTGCTTCAGGCCAGGGCTTTATTCCGCTGTGCCACAGCACCGGCCCCCTTAGTGTGCCACTTTCAAGGAGAAGCGTTGAGCCTTTCTATGCTACAGGGATTGATTTTAGCTCCTTTATCAAAGATAAGTTCGTTGTAGATGCATGCATTGATTTCTGGAGTTTCTATTCTGTTTCATTGGTCTACAAGTCTGTTTTTGTGCCAATTCCAGGTTTTTGGATTATAACTGCCCTTTAGTATGTCTTGAAATCAGGTATTATGATGCCTCCAGCTTAGCTTTTGTAGTATAAGATTACTTTGGCTATTCGGGGTCTCTTGTGTTTCCATATGAATTTTAGCAAATTTTTTTCTTGATCTGTGAAGAATGTCATTGGTGCTTTGATTCGGACTGCATTCAATCTGTAAATTGCTTTTGGTTGTATGAACATTTTGATGATGTTGATTCCTCCAATCCATGAACATGGAAAATTTTTCCCCCATTTTTTAGTGTCTTCTTTTATTTCTTTCTTTAGTGTTCTGTAATCTTCATTGTAGAGATCTTTGATGTCCTTGGTTAAATTTATTTCAAGGTATTTAATTCTTTTTGGAGCTACTGTGATTGGGACTGATCTTAAAAGTTCTTTCTCAGCCATGATATTGTTTGTATATACAAAAGCTAATGATTTTTCCATTTTGATTTTATATCCTGACACTTTACCAAACTCTTTTATGAGTTCCAACACTCTCTTAGTGAAGTCTTTTGGATCCCCTATATATAGAATCATTTCATATGAAAATAGGGATAGCTTGATTTTCCTTCTTTCCAATTGGTATCCTTTTGATTTCTCTTTCTTGCCTAATGGCTCTGGATAAAACTTCCAGAAATATATTAAATAGCAGTGGTAAGAGTGGGCATCCTTGTCTGGTTCCAGATCTTAGTAGGAATACTTCCAGCTTTTCCCCATTCAATAGTATGCTGGCCATGGGTTTGTCATAATTTTCCTTGATTTTGTTGAAGAATGTTCCTTCTATATCCAATTTGCTTAAGGTTTTCATTGTGGGGAGCAACTGAGACTAGACTAAATTACTGGAACTGCTAAGACTAATTATATGCATCTGATCTCCCACAATATGGCGCTGAGCGACAGCAAACAACTTCTACACAGCTGCCTCACCGGTTTGACTGATAAGCTGCAGGAGCTGATCCTGCTCCTGATTGGAGGAGAGCAGCGTGCTCGGCGTGTGGGTAGCAGAGTTGGGATTGGTGGAAGAGGACTATAAAGGAAGAGAGAGACACCATGCACCAGAACATCTGAGGACCATCTGAGCAGCCCCTGAGAGAGCCGGCCGGCAGTGTGCTGCTCCTCCGTGGAAGCGGGGAAAGCGGCGGGGGTGCCCCCACTTCGCAGAGGCGGGGGTGCCGGCAGCAAACCCAGGGTGGGGGCGGCAGCTAACCTGGGACAGCGTCGTTCCTCTGTGAGTGAGGGAACGGCAGCTAACCCAGGAAGGGCCGGGCAAAAAGAACCGCACAGGGTCTAGTGTCGTTCCTCCGCGAGAGGGGGAGCGACATTCATCATGAAAGGATGTTGTATTTTATCAGATGTTTTCTATACATCTATTGAAATAACTGTATGGCTTTTGTTCTTTAGTTTGTTAATGTGATATATCACATTTATAGATTTGCCTTGGAGCAAGGACAGTCTTTTTAACAAAGGTGCTGGGGAAACTGGGTCTCCACGTGCAGAAGTATGAAACTAGATCCCTATCTTACACTTTACACAAAAATCCACTCACAGTGGATCAAAGACCTAAATCTAAGACGTGATACAATCAAATTACTAGAGAACAGTGGAGAAACTCTGTAAGACATTGGCATAAGTGAAGACTTCTTGAAAAAGACCCCAGAAGCACAGGCAATCAAAGCCATAATTGACAAGTGGGATTACATCAAGCTGAGAAGCTTCTGCACTGCAAAAGAAACACTCAGCAAAGTGAAGAGGCAACTGACAGAATGGGGAAAATATTCACAAACTACACAACTGATAAAGGATTAACATCCAGAATCTATAAAGAGCTCCAGAAATTCAACAATAACAAAACAAACAATCCAGTTTAGAAATGGACAAAGGACTTGAATAGGCATTTTCCAAAAGAGGAATTTCAAATGGCCAACAGACACTTAAGAAAATGCTCAGAATCACTAGCCATCAGAGAAATGCAAATCAAAACCATAGTGAGGTTTTAACACAATCCAGTTAGAACAGCTCTCATACAGAAATCAACAAATAGCAAATGCTATCAAGGATATGGGGAAAAAGGTACCCTCGCTCAATGTTGTTGGGAATGTAAACTGGTGCAGCCACTGTGGAAGACAGTATGGAGACACCTCAGAAATCCAGCCATCCCACTCATGGGAATTTACCAAAACCAAAAGAAATCAGCATACAAAAGTGTTCATCTCAGCATAATCTACAATAGCTAAATATGGAATCAACCCAGATGTACATCAGTTGTTGACTGGAGAAATTATGGTATATATACACTATTGAGTACTAGTCAGCTGTAAAAAAATGAAATTCTGTCTTTTGCAACAAGGTGGACACAACTGGAAACCATTGTGCTTAGTGAAATAAGCCAGTCCCAAAAAGACAGATATCAAATGCTTTTCCTGATCTGAGGTCACTAATACAGTACCTGAAGTGTAATGTATTGGAGTGAAATAGACATTGTGAGATTCGATGATTATTTATAGCCTTTGCCTTTTCTGTTGAAGAACAGTGTTTTTAGTTTTTGTTTTTTTTTCTCCTCATATTATTTGTTGAACTCTTTCACTTAGTGTAGGGTTAACTATATGATAATTAAGTAAACCGAAAATAGATCTTTGTTAAAAATAAGAGTGGGAATGTCAGGTGGTGGAGAGGAAGGGTTGCAGTGTGGGTGGGAAGAAGGATTGGCGGGGGAATGTCACTATCATCCTAAATATGTTTACATGAAATACATGAAACTTGTGTAACTTAAATAAAATGTAAAAAAAAAAAAACAGTATTTCTATGGTTCTGTTTTGCCATTTCCACTCTGCCACAAGAAAAGCAGGTCCCAGGAGGGGTGATCTGTGGGGAGCAACTCGGACTAGACTAAGTTACTGGAATTAAGACTTATTCTATGCATCTGCTCTCCCACAATATGGCGCTGGGAGAGGAGTAAACAACTTTTACACAGCTGCCTTCAGTTCGACCAGTAACCTGCAGGAGCTGATCCTGCTCCTGATTGGAGGAGAGCAGCGTACTTGGCGTGTGGGTAGCAGAGTTGGGATTGGTGGAAGAGGACTATAAAGGAGGAGAGAGACAACATGCATGAGGAACATCTAAGGGGAACATCTGAATAACATCTGAGCAGCCCCCGAGAGAGCCGGCCGGCGGTGTGCCGCTCCCCCGCGGAAGTGGGGAAAGTGGCAGGGGGAACCGCCCTTCCACGGAGGTGGAAGGACGGTAGCCAACCCGGGAAGAACCAGCAGCAAACCCGGGGAGGGCCGAGCAGACAAAAGAACAGCACAGGGTCTAGTGTCGTTCCTCCACGAAGAGGGGGAGTGACAGTGATCCTTTAGCCTGGATTCCAGGAGGAGAACACACATGAGACAGGCCACAGCAAACTTACACCTACACCTTGAAGGAGAAACACATTTATTTTTTGCTTTAAGTCACTGGATACTGGACCGTAAACCTAGCAAAATCTGATCAACAACCCAGGGTCATGATCAGATGAGATGACAGAAGTTTAGTTACTTTATGTTTGTGAAAGATTTTATTATTTATTTGAAAGGCAGAGTTACAGAGATAGAGGGACAAGGAGAATAAGACAGAGAAACCTTCCACCTGCTAGTTCACTCTCCAATTGGTCATAATGGCCAGGGCTGAGCCAGGCGAAAGCCAGGAGCTTAGAATTTCTCCAGGTCCCCCACTTGGGTGAAAGGGGCCCAAGCACTTGGGCTACCTTCTGCTGCTTTCCCAGGTGCATTAGAACAGAGCTGGCACATTAGCAGGGAGTTGGATCAAAAGCAAGGAAGCCAGGACTCACACCAGAACCCAAATGCCGTCATTACCAGAGACAGCTTTACCCATTGCATCATAATGATGGCCCCAAGAGTTTGGGTACTTTGGACAGTTTTATTTTATCCGTCTCAGATATTCATCAGTTCATGTTTTAGTAAAGATTATGAATGCTATGGCAGCAGCTATTAGAATTTCTATACTTCCAAATATAATATTAGAGCTCTTTTTGTCTTCAAATTCATTTCTTCCCTCATCCTACCCATATGTGCAACAAAGTGATCTAAAATAATCCAGTGGAAGACTCCAGGACTATGTGGGGGCATTTAAAAAACAACTGGGGAAATTTTATCTGGAAATCTTCTGAGTGCAGAAGACAATCCCTGATGAACAGTTAAGTGTATAGGTTGAAGTTAAACACCTGTACTTTGGTATATGCTTTGGTTAACAACTTCCTAAAATGCTCACATGTAATATATAAAGATATAACTTAAATACAAGTCAAGAAATTTAATAAGGGAAAAAATGGGAATAATAGCAAAGGAAGTAATAAATCTGTCTTTTAACTGGTATAGCTCAATACATTTCCTGTTTTTCTTACAATCACCACTCACTCCCGAGGATATTTGAGACAGTTTATAATAATAATAATATAATAATAAAATGCAAATAGAGGGATAAAATAAGAACATAAGAAGTAGAAAATAGCTGGCGCAGTGGCACAATAGGCTAATCTTCCGCCTGCGGCACCGGCACACTGGGCTCTAGTCCCAGTTGGGGCACCGGATTCTGTCCCGGTTGCCCCTCTTCCAGGCCAGCTCTCTGCTATGGCCTGGGAGTGCAGTGGAGGATGGCCCAAGTCCTTGGGCCCTGCACCCACATGGGAGACCAGGAGGAGCACCTGGCTCCTGCCATCGGATCAGTGTGGTGCGCCAGCCACAGTGCGCCGGCCGCAGCGGCCACTGGGGGGTGAACCAACGGAAAAGAAAGACTTTTCTCTCTGTCTCTCTCTCTCATTGTCCACTCTGCCTGTTAAAAAAAAAAAGTAGAAAAAAAATATATATATATCTTTTTTTTTTTTTTTGACAGGCAGAGTGGACAGTGAGAGAGACAGACAGAAAGGTCTTCCTTTGCCGTTGGTTCACCCTCCAGTGGCCGCCACGGCCGGCGCGCTGCGGCCGGCACACCGCGCTGATCCGATGGTAGGAGCCAGGTGCTTTTCCTGGTATCCCATGGGGTGCAGGGCCCAAGCACCTGGGCCATCCTCCACTGCACTCCCTGGCCACAGCAGAGGGCTGGCCTGGAAGAGGGGCAACCGGGACAGAATCCGGCGCCCCGACAGGGACTAGAACCCAGTGTGCCGGCGCCGCTAGGCGGAGGATTAGCCTAGTGAGCCACGGCGCCGGCCGAAAATATATATGTTAACCTTAATTTTTAACATAATTATAAGCAAAGCATAAAATTTTTCCCAAGTTTCTTGGTAGCCAAGGTTAAAAGGCTACAGTTCTCATTAGGATAATAGGAAGCTCATCAATCCCTTTAGTGAAATCTTGTATTACATTTTTCTATAGATGTATCTCACTTCCTGGTAAATGTCTTGAGAACACATTTTATGTCTAGCTAATCTCAATTAACTTTTTCTTAAATGATTAACTGCATTTTAAAAGTATTTGGAAGATAGTTTGCTATTGGGGAATGTAATAAGGCAGTAAGAACACCAATATCTATTTGTGTCCATTTTCCTTGCGGGAGTATGTGACTTAATTTGGAAGACATGAATGCACATGACCACATGGCACATGACAATGATGCCTCAATAACTGCTTCCTTTCATATTTAGGAAATATCTTGGCAGATTTACAGGAAAAACTGATGCAAATCTCAAACAACTGTAGGTCCTCTTCAAACCTCATTTGTTGCTGCTTCTCAGTCTCCTCTGCTGGACCATTCCCATCTTCCTAAACTCTAATCTTCAGAGCACTCCAGGTTTCAGAATGCACCCTCTTCTCTAACCTATACCTTAGAGAGATGATTCCTTCCGGTCCTGCATCATATTTTCTCAAACGTGTATCTTAAGCCCTGACCTTAAATTCCAGACTCATTTATTCTGTCTGCTTAAATATGTTATCTTTATTTGGGTAGCCATCAGGCATCCAGAACAGAACATTTCCAAAACACAAATTGAGTCACTTCACCAAAATTTGATCATTTTCTTATGTGTCTTGGGTATATGATTTCTCTAACCTTCCAATTTTCTAGCTGTTTTGGTGAGAAATCTTGGGGGTCATTCCTGAATATTCCTCACTGAAAACTCAACATCCAATATGACAAGAGGTCCTATTGGGCCTGCCTTCAAAGTGTTTCCACCACTTCTCACCACACCCACTTGGATACCCTGGTTCAGATGCTGTCACCTTCATCCTGGATGCACTGGCTTCCTAAGTGGCTACCCTGCTTGCATTCTTGGCTATTCCAGAGACACTTCCAATATATTTCCTTCTTATTTTAAACAAAATCTTAGGCCCTTACTTGCTGGTCTTGATTTCACAACTGGCCTACTGAAGGCTTCTGATCTTATCTCATGCCACTCTCTGCTTGCTTTCTTTGATCCAATTCCATTTGCTTTTTGCTGTTTCTAAAATAGTCCAAGCATGACCATCTCTAGGCTTGGAACTCACCATTTCCATTGCCTTCCATGCTCTTCCACAGATAATCACCTGGCTGCTCCCTCCTTTAGGCCTTCGCTCTAATGTCAGAGTATCTGAGAGTGCTGCACTTCTTCTACTGTCCTATCTGAAATGGCACCTGCCCCATGTCTCTACAAATATGCTTGCTATTCTATCTTTTTATACAGGTATATTTTTCTTCTTCATAGTTATCATCACATGACATCATGTAACTATTTGTATTTATAAATGTCAACCATGTAAAATTTTACAAGGCCAGGGCTTTTTTCCAATGCATTCTTACCTCCTACAACAATGGTGCTTAATGTGTGCAAAGCTCTTTATGTATATGTATATGTATATATGTACACATACACACATACACATACACACATATACACATGTTTGTTGAATATATGAATGGGTAAATAAATTAATCACTTGCAAATCAGCTGTTGAATTCAGTTTTATAGAAATCCTTCTTATTTTAGCCGGTACTTTTGATCAACAGTCTGCCTGTCAATATGAGGGTACTTCAAAAATTCATGAATAAAAGAAGTTAACAGTATGAGTTTATTTTGGTGCAAAAAAGATTTTAAAATCCATGCGTAGCTTCTGCAAAATGTACATTTTTGCATACTTTGAAAAATATTTCCACCAAAGTTAATTCATACTTTAAATTCTATTCTTTGACAAATTTCTTAAAGTACCTTGCATAATAAATTACATAAGAGACTTTTCTTTAACTCTTGCTATATGAAGGGACTTTAAAACTCAATGAACCCTAGAAATCTTTAGTAACTTACTGAACAGACTCATTTGCTGAGGCAATGGTGCATTAATCAGAAGAATCCTATTTGTTTTCTCAAAAAGTTGAGTCTATCAACATTGCCTTTGATGTTAATACTTACATATTCATATTATTTTAATAGGAAGTCCAGAATCTAACAAAACCATCATGATAGAACTCAATGTACCTAGTGGTCAAATTTCATCCACTGTATTTCACAAGAACAGGTATTTTAACTGTGCTTTAGGTAAAATCACCTCAAGAGCCATGGCATAATATAAGGGTAAAGTTAGTCCTTTGGTAGTGGTATCATACATACACCTAAGATGGTTTTAAATGCTACTGCAGGACTAGCATTGGGGGTTGAGCCGCCAGTTGAAATCCTGGCACCCCACGTAGGAGCACTGGTTCAAACCCTAGCTGCTTTACTTCAGATCCAATTCCTTGCAGCTGTGCCTAGTAGGGATCCAAGGATGACCTGAGTCCTTGGGATCCTGCCACCCACATGGGAGACACAGATGGGGTTCTAGGTTCCTACCTTCAGCCTGGACGAACTCTAGCTATTGCAGCCATTTGGGGAGTGAACCAGCAGATGGAAGATATTTCTATTTCTCTCTCTCTCCTGTGTGTGTGTGTGTGTGTGTGTGTGTGTGTGACTCTGCCTATAAAATAAATCTTTTTAAAATGTGCTAATGTGATCATCTCTATGGAATCAATTAATGGATTCTTCTTGTAAATTCAGTTAACAACTTTAAATAGCACACAAAGCAAATGCCATCTAGATGACAGTTTCCTTTCCTATTTTTCAATTGTTAGTAGACCCTGAGTGGTTTCAGAAGAATGTTTCTGCCTTTCATGAATAATGGAATTTTACTTACTTGGAAAATACACTGAATCAGTGAATTCAGTGATCTAAACTATATGATTTCTGTCGCTCCCCCTCTTCGTGGAGGAACGACACAGGACCCTGCGCTGTTCTTTCGTCTGCTCGGCCCTCCCCGGGTTTGCTGCTGGTTCTTCCCGGGTTGGCTACTATCCCTTCCACCTCCGTGGAAGGGCAGTTCCCCCTGGCCACATTCCCCACTTCCGCAGGGGAGCGGCACACCGCCGGCTTGCTTTCTCGGGGGCTGCACAGGTGTTCCTTCAGCTAGATGTTCCCCTTAGATGTTTCTGGTGCATGCCGTCTCTCTCCTCCTTTATAGTCCTCCTCCGCCAATCCCAACTCGGCTGCCCACACGCCGAGTACGCTGCTCTCCTCCAATCAGTAGCAAGTCCTACAGTTTATTGGTTGAACTGGAGGCAGCTGTGCGGAAGCTGTTTACTTCTCTCCCAGCGCCATATTGTGGGAGAGCAGATGCATAGAATAAGTCTTAATTCCAGTAACTCAGTCTAGTCCGGTTTGCTCCCCACAATTTCCTGATTCATGGGAACAATCTCAGGAAGCAGGGCTCTGAAGTAAATAGGACTAGCACCTAACCCCAGGATAAAATGTCTGCTATTGTCATAAAAATCAATATGAGTTTATGCAAAAACAGCAGAGCTCACTTTTGTATGCATTCTTCTCCTTGGCAAGCTCAAGTGTTCAGCCAGTGTCTGAGTATCTGAATTTAAAGTGATGAAACTAGTGTAGTTCCCATACATCTGGTCATAGTGCTATTTTCCATACAAAAATTCAAAGAAGTCTTTTCATATGAGGAGGTGTTTTAGTTAAGAGAGCCAGGCATCTCAGTCCTAAGAAGTCATATCATTGATGCATCCCAAACCATGACCTTGGTGTTATACAGAGAATACCACATTATTGAAATCTTATTGAAGCACAAAAATGATAACAGGAGATAGAACAGCAGCCACTTAATTTTTAAAATCAAAAACAAAATATAACATTTTATACTTTTGTATCTTGTAGCTGTGATTTCCTTCAGAGTCACACAGAATTAAACAAGATAATTTAAATTTAAAAAAATTGAGAGCCTATTGCATTTTCCTGAACTACAAGCAATGTATCTGTAATGTAATTATTGAGAGTGTCTGAAAAATTAGAAGTGAGTTACTTCTTTCAAATCAAGGTGAGTTTGGAAGAAAACTTTTTTTAACCTTTACCTTGAAAGCTTACACAGAGGTTTATTTCTGCAAGTTATTGCTTTTACTTGATTGGCTATACCTTAAAAATAGCATGGTTTGAAAAAAAGAATGCTGAACTAAGGGGGCATAAGTCCAAAAATCTGCCATAAATAAGCCCATAATGATGAATCCAATAGAATTATTTACTTAAATCTCTTCATCAAAGTGATTAAGTGATCTCAAAGATCCTTTCTAACTCCAGAATTTGATTAAGGTCAATACATGAATCCCCTTCTACAGGTGAGTGAACTAGTGTGAATGTGAAGACGGACAGAGAGCTTGTCCACTTGAAGGCAGAAAAAGAGAAAAACAAGCTGTCACTTATCGTTAAAAATTGATGAATAACACTTAACTACCATAATGATGAAAAATAACTTTTATAAAAGATAATAAATCCTTTACCATATATAAAACAACATGTTTCTAACTATTTGGCAATTTCTGCCTTGTCTATTTCTGCAGAGGAATTTGTAATAACAGACGGACAATTGTGAACTTTGTATTCAACATTTCTATCACAATTTAAAATTTTACAGTCAGCTTGAGCATGTCCCAAATTATATATCTCTTCCCTCTCTTATTCCTACTCTTATGTTTAACAGGGATCGCATTTCAGTTAAATTTCAACACTTAAGAATAACTGTGTATTAATTACAGAATTAAATCAGTCATATTAAGTAGAACAGACAAAAAAACTACTAAGAGGGATAATGTATTAAGTTGTTCATTAACAGTCAGGGCTATGCTGATCAAGTCACCGTTTCCCATAGTGTCCCTTTCACTTCAACAAGTTTCCTTTTTGGTGTTCAGTCAGTTGTCACCGATCAGGGAGAACATATGGTATTTGTCCCTTTGGGACTGGCTTATTTCACTCAGCATGATGTGTTCCAGATTCCTCCATTTTGTTGCAAATGACTGGATTTCGTTGTTTCTTACTGCAGTATAGTATTCTAAAGAGTACATATCCCATAATTTCTTTATCCAGTCTACCGTTGATGGGCATCAAGGTGGCATGTACCAATGCCATCTCACTAGTCCAAGTGATCAATTTCAGTTCGCAATTGATCATAATGAAAGGACTAAGAGTCAAAGGGAGCACATAAGCAAGTCTAGTACCTGCTAACACTAACCGATAGAATAAATAAAGGGGAGAGTGATCCAACATGGGAAGTGAGATACTCAGCAGACTCATAGAATGGCAGATGCCCTAAATAGCACTCTGGCCTCAGAATCAGCCCTAAAGGCATTCAGATCTGGCTGAAAAGCCCATGAGAGTATTTCAGGCATGGAAAGCCAAGACACTCTGGCAAAAGATCTCTGTGAGTGAGATCTCAGTGGAAAGAACAGGTCTTCAAAGAAGGAGGTACCTTTCTCTGAAGGGAGGAGAGAACCTCCACTTTGACTATGTCCTTGTCTAAACAAGATAAGAGTCGGAGAACTCAAGGGGCTTCCATAGCCTTGGAAACTCATGACTGGAGCATAGGGAGATTACTGATGCCATAGACAGGAGTGTCAATTGGTAAAGTCAACAACAGGAGTCACTGTGCACTTACTCCTCATGTAGAATCTCTGTCCTTAATGTGCTGTGCATTGAGATTTAATGCTATAACGAGTACTCAAATAATATATTTCACTTTGTGTTTCTATGGGGGTGCAAACTGTTGAAATCTTTACTTAATGCATACTAAACTGATCCTCTGTAAAAAAAAAAAAAAAAAAAGAAAAGAAAAGAAAAGAAACTATCAACTCCCAACTTGACTCTCACTGGGATTAAACATGACAATAGGTCTGATCTGATTTCATCATCATTAAAAAAAATCATCTATTATTTTTCACTTTATGTTTCTGTGTGAGAGCAAACTGTTGAAATCCTTACTTAATGTATACTAAGCTGATCTTCTGTATATTAAGATAATCGAAAATGAATCTTGATGTGAATGGAAGGGGAGAGGGAGTGGGAAAGGGGAGGGTTGTGGGTGGGAGGGACGGTATGGGGGGGAAGCCATAGTAATCCATTATTCGTACTTTGGAAACGTATATTCATTAAATAAAAGTTAAAAAAAAAATTTTTACAGTCAATTCTCATTTCAAGTTGGCAGTGCTGTAAGGAGCATGCAATATCAGATCCCTGCTAGAAAAAATGCTGATCTTACATGGAGAAAAATATTTTCAAATTGGTGATTTTTCCAAATAATTTTCAGATATTAGGATCTAAGATAATCAATGCTTCATAACAGATTAACAGCTTAACACCAATAATTCTTCAGGTTTTCTTTCCTTTTCCAGTAAATCTTAGAATTAGAATGTTATTTTCATGAAGAAATGTCCCTAAGGATGAGAATTTACTATATAATAATTTTTTAAAATAATGCTTCATTTTACTACTAAAGACTAATTTTTTTAAACACATCAAACTACTAGTAGCTATTCATATTCTGGGAAAGCAGTTTTTATATTTATGATGCACTTTGAAAAATATCATTGTGCAGGATTTCTGATTTTCTATACTCCCAGGTTGCCCCAAACTAAGGAACAGTTTATGCAATGTGAATAAAGTCCCACGACCCTTCCTTAAAATCTTTATTTCCAGATCTTTTGTTTCAATGTCTGTAAGAAAAAAGTATTTATAAGCACTCATGTGGATACTATTGCAAAACCAGTCAAACACTAAGGTAATTACCAGGAAAACATTCTAAATTCTCAGCTAAGATTGCTACCAATTGCCTAGAATAATGCACACCATACAATAATAGGCCAGAAAGAATGACTTCAATAATCAGAAATTAAAACATTGATGAAAATTTCTTTTAAATGCTGTCAACAAGTAAGGTAGCTAAGAATGTATAAAATAAAATTTTCCTGGCATGGATTACTCTTGTATTCAGTAACTTGTGACAAAGCTATAGCACTCCGAAAAAAAGAATGTGGAAAGCTAGTGAACTCTTAAACTAATTAGATAGATAAGAAACTTAACAGATGACAGCAGTCAAACCTACTAAAAACCAGAATAAACTATATAAACTGTTATAGCTACAGAAACACATTACAGACTGATGCATTTCAGGAATGGTACAAATCAGAAATTAAATAGTAAGAATTTAATGTAATTTTTTAAAAGTTTAAAAAATGTTAATATATTTATTTGAAAGCAAAAGCGAGCCCAGCTGTTCTGGGCATTTTGGGAGGAACCAGCAGATGAGAGCTTTCTCTCTGCCTTTCAGATAAGTAAGCAAGTAAATAAGTAAATAATCCTAACAGTAGAAGAACAATTATTTGTTGTTGCTCAATGATTGGGAAGATACTTGATACATAAAAGATTCACAACTGTTTTATCTTAAGTCTAAGAAAAACAAATTTACAGAAAAACAGTTAAATATTTTCATTATATCTGCAAACTGTATCTAGATTACTTGAACTTTTCATTTTAAGCTTTCTGAAATACACTTACTTACCTGGGAGTGTGTCATGTCTGTACTCTATCTTGTGCTGGGGATTCTTCCTGGAAAAAGAAAAGAAAGTAAAAGTAAGATCTACTTTTCCAATACTAAAAAATAGTTAAGATTATTTAAATTAGAATACTGAGAAACCTTCAAACAAAATTCAGCCCCAACTGGCCTCTCACTGTAAAGCATTTGCTTTTGAATTATAGTGACTCACTGAGTAGCTACTTTATTTCAGGCACATCTCCCGACACAAAGGACGGTGAACAAGACAAAGTTCTCACTTCAAGAACTTACACTTTAGAAAGATACAAACTTTCAAGAAATAACACTCAGGATCCGGCTTTGTGGTATAGCTGCCTGCGATACCACCATATGGATGCCAACGCTGTGGTAATTATGGAATCTATTTTCCAACATGGGTTTTAACTAGTATTTATTGTATGAGTTTCAACTGAAAACCCTAGAATATTGTAACACCATTCAATAGAACTTCTTGTGCTGAGGGAAATCTCTCTTGGTGTCCAACAGAGTGGCCACCCACTGTATGTGGCTACCGAGTCACATGTAGGCAATAAAGCTGAAGAATTGAATTTCAAATTTTATTTAAATTGATTTACATTTAAATAAAAACAGCCAGTACTATCATATTGTATGCAATTTTAATTTTTTTACAAAAAGGAGGATCCTCTCTCCCCATTCAAGGTTAATTTAAAATGAATCGAAAAACAACAAAACACCCTCTTCCTTACAGACTGATCCTCAAAAAATCCAAAATTCTATGGGTAGAAATGCTAGCATGAGGGTGATGATTTGAATCAGATGAGAGTAGTGACTGGAATGAGGGAGTCCCCAGTTAGAATCCTGGTTCAGCCACCTCCTCACAAGCTGCCTAAGCTTCAGTTTGCCCATCTGTACAGGGGAAATTAACAGAACCTATACTCTCAAGAAGCTGTCCTGAGGATCCTGACATAATGCACAGTAGGTCACTTGACTACGGGCTTGGTGGGTGGTAAGTAATCCATGGGAGCCATTGATTCACTCATTGTTGTTCAAAACACAGTCACAGGACACTTATTACTGGCCTTATGTCCAGTATCAGTAAGTCCCCTACTGCTAATAATGCTGCTTCTTTAGTAACGTTTCTTACAATATGAGCATTAAACAGCACAAGAATGCAAATGCATGATTAATTAGAATCCTAACTCAACAGTTTTAAGTAAGAAGTGGAAAAAAAACCAATTATATACAAGATGACATATTTGGGGTAATTAACCCAAATTTGACCTTTTGATGCAAAAGGAACATCAAGGAAAGAAAAATGACCTGGACAGCCTAGCTGTGATGAAGGCAGCTACAAATGAACAAGGCTGTGGTGATGACTTGCGGGACAGTCTTTCCTTACTGCACATGCTGGCACAGGCCATCCATGTGTTTCATTCAGTCTTTACTAAAGAGAAATGAATGCAATGAGAGGGAAACCAGAAAGACAGAGACATGAAAACCAAAGATATTCTTCATCATTAATCTACGAAAAGATTATTAGTTGTTTGAGATTTTGTTTTGGTAACATTTTATTTTGAAAAATATTCAAGCCCACTAAATAGTGGGCAAAAATAGTACACTGAGATTCCACATAGCTTCATCTAGGTTCTTCAAGTGTTAGCATTCCATACAGATGTCTTTTTTACAGTCGTTTGAAATTTAAAGATATTTTTCTTTTTAAATAAATGTCTGCTTCAGGCACCACACAGTCCTGTCTTTTCCTGCTCTACCTTAAACAGAACAAGATTATTGAAAATTCCAAGATGGTGGAATAGGGAACAATGTACTACACTAGGTTAGGGATAAATAGAAAAAAAAAAAAGGAAAGAAAGAAAGAGAAGTGTAGGTAGTGCACTCTCAGGAGAGACTTAGAGAGAAAATTGTAGTGGAAATTCTAGGCAAGGAAGAGGAATGCCTTGGACCTGTGTGGAAGTTGTGGATGCACAGCACAAATATGGACAAAACACACGACTCCAGCAGCAGAGAGCCAGAGCAGGCGGCAGCTTGAAAACGGAGGTGAGACCTGATGGCAGCAACCATGATGATATAACCAGAGGGAGAGCGTGGCTTGAGTCTGGCCTGGAGATCTAGGGCCTAGCAGTTACCTGTGGACCCAGTGGAAGTAAGAGGGGCATGTTTCTCTCAATCCATCCTCACCACAACAGTGCCCAGCACCTGGCTGAGACAGGGCAGGTGCCATTTTGGGCTTGGTGGCAGCTGCAGAAGGCCTTGTGCATGCACAGCAACTGGCTGAGACAGAACTCCATCTTCTCAGCAGTACTGGTGGCAGTGGTGGGGAGAGGGCAACATTCAGCCAGTGGCTCTTATATACATGTGTGATTCAAAGATTCCAGCAGAGTGAAAAATCCACAGTCCTCACTGACTTTGAGACTGGCTGGGGGTACTGATGGGAGTCTGGGAACCTATGTAGGACTCTGAGGTATCTCCAGCCTCCCAACATACCACAGGTGCTGGGGCTCAAGCCGCCTAGGTGGAGCATTTATGGACAGCTGGCTTGGGGAACATCTGCCTCTCTGTGGACTGGACAGGATGGCAGGGCAAAGTAGAACTTTTATACCCAGTGACTGTGCAAACCTTGTATGCTGAGACTGTGGAGATTGGGTGGCTGTAAGAGAGGGTTCAGGGTCTAGCTGGGTCTCTGGGAAATCACTGAATGCAGCTCCAAAAGCCCGGAGCTCCCTGGTTGCCTGGGATGGGTCATTGCAAGACCCATGCTCAGAATGAAGACTGTGCAGATCATTCATGGGGTTCAGATGACAGTGCTGATGAGTATTGCTCCCACTGGGGCTAACTCCTTGGAGCAGAGGAAGTGAAGGGGTAATCACACCACCATAGGTGACCATTCCCCCTCTTCTTTTAATAAGAGATGCTACCCTGGATACTGGCCCCACACTGGAACACTGACCAGAGCTTCTTGACCACACCCACCACACACCTCTTGATATTCACTGAAAGTGCAGACATTCCATTAAGCCACAGAGGTATAACTCAAAGATGGAAGCCATCAGAGGAAAAAAGAAATCAACAATTAATTCTACAAATGCCTAAAAATAAATGCAGATTCAAGAAACAAGAATAAGGAAGACAGCATGATCCCTCTAAAAAAAACCACAACATTTCAATAATAGAATGTGAAGACATAGATTAAAGAAATGCTAGAAACAGAATTTTAAAAATAATCATAGGATTACTCAAAAGCAATCAGAAGCAAGTCCATGAACTAAAGCAAATCATGCATGATATGAAAGTTCTTCCCATGAAATTGAGATTTTAAAGAGAAATCAAAATTAAATATTAGAAAGGAAGAATTCAAGAGATCAAATTAAAAAATGCAGTATAGAGCCTTAACAAGAGACTTGGTGAGGCAGAAGAAAGAATATCTGAGCTAGAAGACAAACCTCTGGAAATTATTCAGTCAGACCAAAAAAAAAATAATAAGAAGAAGAAATTAGAAAACTTAAAAAGAGTGTTGGAGATTTATGAGATCTATCAAATACCCAACATATGGGTCTTAGGAGTTTCTGAAGATGTAAAAAGAGAGATTGGAGTAGAAGGCCTATTTAGTGAAATAATTATAGGAAGCATTCCTAATTTAGAGAAAGAAAAGAACATCCAAGTACAGGAAGCACACAGAACTCCTAACAGACATGACCAGTAAAGATCTACACCACGACACATTATAGTCACACTTTCCACAGTAAGGCATAAAGAAAAGATTCTAAAATGTGCATGAGAGAAACATCAGATTACTTTCAGAGGATTTTCAATTAGACTCACAGCTGATTTTGCATCAGAAACCCTAAAGGCTAGAAGACAATGGCAAGATATGGTCTAAGTCTGAAGAGAGAGAGAGAAAAAAAAAAAAACCTGTCAACACAGAATACTGTACCCTGTAAAGCTCTCATTTCTGAATGAAAGTGAAATAAGACCTTCCACAACAAACAGAAATTCAAAGAATTTGTCACCACTCATTCAGCCTTACAAAAGATGCTAAAGGATATGCTACACAAAGAAACACAGAAAGCAAGCCATCATCCTGAATGAATATGAAGGCAGAAAATCAACCAGTAAAAGTAGAAAAGAAATCCAAAATAAACAGTAGGAATATTAATGGAAAAATGGCAGGGCTGAGTAGTTACTTTTCACTAGTTACCTTGAATGTAAATGGCTTCAACTCTCCAGCTAAAAGATGTACACTGAATGAATGGATTAAAAAACAAGACCCATCTATTTGCTGCCTGCAAGAAACACTTCTCAACAACAAAGACACACGTAGACTGAAAGTGAAAGGATGAAAAAAGATATTCCATGCTAACAGAAACCAAAAAAGGGCAGGTACAGCCATTCTAGTATCAGACAAAATAGACCTTAACACAAAAAACTGATAAAAGAGAAAGAGAAGGGCACTGTAAAATGATTAAGTGATCAACCCAACAAGAAGACATAACTATAATAAATACACATGTACCCAATTAGAGGGTGCCTGGCTATATAAAACAAATGATAATGGACCTAAAAGGAGACATAGATTCCAATATAATAGCAATGGGGGATTTCAATACCCCACTTTCATCAATGGATAGATCAACCAGACAGAAAATCATCAAACAACAGAACAAACCGAAACTTTGGACCAAATGGACCTAACTGATATCCGTAGAATTTTGTACTCCAACGTTGCAGAATACACATTCTTCTCATCAGTACACAGAACTTTTTCTAGGATAGACCATAAGGCCATAAAGCAAGTCTCTGCAAATTCAAAAAATTGAAATCATACCATGCATCTTCCTGATCATAATGGACTGAAGCTGAAAATCAACAACTCAAGAATCTCTAGAACACATGTAAATACATGGAGACTGAACAACACTCTCCTAAATGAACACCGGATCACTGAAGAAATCAAAAGAGAAATAAAAAATTTCTTTTAATGAATGAAGATGACAGTACCTCATATCAAAACTTTTGAGATACTGCAAAAGCAGCTTTAAGAGCGAATTTATAGCAACTGATACTTCATCAAGAAATTGGAAAGGCACCAAATAAGTGAATTGTCAATGCATCTCAAAGATCTAGGAAAAACAACAACAAACCAAACCCCAAATTAGTAACTGGAATGAAATAATTAAAAATAGAGAATAAACAAAATTGAAACAAAAATTCACAAAAGATCAATAAAATTAAGAGCTTTTATCTGAAAAAATAAACAAAATTGACATACCATTGGCCCCACTAACTAAAAAAGAGGGAGAAGACCCAAATCAATAAAATCAGGGATGAAAATGGAAATGTAACTACAGATACTACAGAAATAAAAAGAATCATCAGGAATTACTACAAAGAGCTATAAGCCAACAAACTGGGAAACATAGAAGAATGGATAAATTTCTGAACACATACAATCTATCAAAATTGAGTCATGAAGAAAAAGAAAACTTAAACAGACCAATAACCAAGATGGAGACTGAATCAGTAATAAAGACCCTATCAACAAAGTTGAATTCTAGCAGAGATTTGAAGAAGAAATGATTCCAATTCTTCTCAAGCTATTCAAAATAACTGAAAGAGAGGGCATCTTCCCAAACTCCCTCTATGAAGCCAACATTGTTTTAGTTCCTAAACCAGAAAAAGAAACAACAAGAGAACTATAGAATAATACCCCTGATGAACATAGATACAAAAATTCTCAACAAAATACTAGCCAATTGAATCCAACAAAACAGAAAGATCATCTATCCAGACCACATGGGATTTATCTCTGGTATGCAGGGGTGGTTAAACATTTGCAAATCAATAAATGTAATACATCACTTTAACAAACTGAAGAACAAAAACCATATTATTATCTCAACAGATGTAGAGAAAGCATTTGATAAAATACAACATCCTGTCATGATGAAAACTTTAAGCAAATTGGGTATAGAAGGAACATTCCTCAACATAATCAAGGCAATCTATGACAAACCCACAGGCAACATCTTATCAAGTGAGGAAAAATTGTTGGCATCCATACTAAGATCTGAAACTAGTCAAGGCTGACCACTCCCACCACTGCTAGTAAATATAGTTCTGGAAGTTTTAGCAAGGCCAATAGGTAAGAAAAAGAAATCAAAAGGATATAAATTGGAAAGGAGGAAGTCAAATTCTCCCTATCTGCAGATGACATGATTCAATATATATAGGGGATCCAAAAGACCCCACTAAGAGACTACTGGACCAAATAAAAGAGCTTGGTAAAGTTACAAGATATAAAATCAACACATACAAATCAATAGCCTTCATATACACAGACAATGCCATAGCTGAGAAAGGACTTTTAAGATCAATCCCATTCACAATAGCTACAAAAAATTAAATACCATGGAATAAATTTAACCAAGGACATCAAAGGTCTCTATGATGAAAATTATAAAATATAAATGAAAGAAATAGAAGGCATAAGAAAGTAGAAACATCTTCCATGTTCATGGGTAGAAAGAATAAATATCAAAATGTCCATACTATCAAAAGCAATTTATAGATTCAATGGGATCCCAATCAAAATATCAACAACATCATTCTCAGATCTAGAAAAGTGATGTTAAAATTCATATGGAAACACTAAAAGACCCCAAATAGCCAAAGGAATCTTAAACAATAAAAGCATGGCTGGAGGCATCAAAATGCTACTCAAAATTTTAGATATATTTGGTTTCCATAAAAATTTAAATGTTGCATTGAATATTCTGAATGCTAAATTCTTAAATTATCCTCTCCAAATCTTTGCTAATCTCAGTTCAACATTTACATGCAGTTCAATCTTTCATTTGTATTCTAGGGGAGTGGGTTTTGCTTCTTTCTCATTGACAGGCAGTTGATCATATGTTGTTTTCCAAGAAAATCCTACTACTGCACTGTTAAGTTCAAGTCAGATCTCCTTTAGGGAAATAAGTTTTATAATGACTGAGAAATAGCTCGAGAGTGAGTTATCTATATCTATCACTAGGTACTTACCACATAATTTCTAATATTGTCATCTATATTTTCAATATACACACATAATTGCACATGTGTGTGTCCATGTATCATCTCCATCATTTGCTAAATGAGTTGTTGGAGAATGTGAGGTTTTTTTTTTTTTTTGCATTTTTAGTATCTTTCAGAGTACCTACAACAATGCTTTTCACAAGGTGGTATTCAACTCTATTTTTATGGACATACTATCTTCTAGAATATAATCAACTTTTTCTCTTCAAATAATTCTTAAATGAGCTTCTGCATGAGTTTATAAAATTATGCAATATTTACTCCTTTTACTTATTTTTAACTGACAAATAAAAATTGTATATATGAGTATTTATGTTACACGTTTTGAAATATGTATCCACTGAGGAATAGCTAAATTGAACTAGTTAACATATGTAGTACTCCACATATTTAACTTTTTGTGTGCGTGGCAAGACCATGTAAAATCTACTCCAGAGGTAATTTTCAAGTACACCAATGCAGAGCCATGAACTACAGTCACCATGGTGTACAATGGGTCGCTAGAATTTATTCTATCTCACTGAAAATTTTTATCCTCTGGACAACATCTCTGCAACTCAACCAGCCTCCAGTACCCGGTAACCACCATTCTACTCTCTGCTTCTCTGAGTTTTTAGGGGGACCAGTGCTGTGGCATAATAGACAAAGCCTCTGCCTGTAGCACTGGCATCCCATCTGGGCACCCGGTTGTGTCCCGGGTGCTCCTCTTCCAATTCAGCTCTCTGCTTATGACATGGGAAAGCAGTGGAAGATGGCCCAAGTGTCTGGGCCCCTGCGCCCACATGGGAGACCCTTATGTGATCTTTTGAGTAGTTACACTGTTTGGGGTCTTACATTAGGTCTGCAACCCACTTTGAGTTGATTTTCATACACATAGCTAGGTAAGCCTAATTTCATTTTTCTGCCACATAGATAACCAATTTTTCCAACACCATTTATTAAAGGGACTGTTCTTTCCCCACTGTTCTTCGTAGCTTTCTCAAGAATCAATTGCTATTAAATGAATAGGCTTATTTCTTGGCTCTCTACTCTTTTCTGCTGATCTATTTGTTTTTATGCCAATAAAATGCTGATTACTCTAATGTTGTAGGTATTTTGAAGGCAGGTAACAGAATGCATCCAGTTTTGTTCATTTTGCTTAAGATTTCTTTGACTATTTGAGGTCTTTTGTGGTTTTTATGTGAAATGAGCCAAGAGGCATCCAGCAGTCTCTATGCCACAGTCTTGTATGTTTAAACAAACAAACAACAACAACAACAAACCTCTACTCTCTTCCATGCCAATTCAGCACACCCACTTTCCCATAGGCACTCACGTCTCCTTCATTATGAATGTCATGATGAACATGTGTTTACTGAGCTCCTTTTAGAGATACCATGAAATCTTGCCAGAGATCATCATACACACTGAACCCCATCCAAATGCCACCCCATTTGTATATTTAATTAGGGCACCACCCTCTTTCAGATAAAGGAGGAAACTGAACTGGGTGTGTGTAATCCTCATCATGAGGCTGCCTGTTTACTATCTCTTTAAATAAATCCTGTTCCCATTCTTGCACTTTATCTATGTAGCCTCTGCTTTGAATTAATCATTTTTTTTTTTTCGGACAGGCAGAGTTAGACAGAGAGAGAGAGAAAGAGACAGACAGAGAAAGAGAGAAAGGTCTTCCTTGCATTGGTTCACCCTCAAAATGGCTGCTATGGCCAGCGCACTGTGCTGATCCGAAGCCAAGAGCCAGGTGCTTCCTCCTGGTCTCCCATGCGGGTGCAAAGCCCAAGCACCTGGGCCATCCTCCACTGCCTTCCAGGCCACAGCAGAGAGCTGGACTGGAAGAGGAACAACCAAGACAGAATCCGGCGCCCCATCCGGGACTAGAACCTGGGGTGCCGGTGCCGCAGGAGGAGGATTAGCCTAGTAAGCCACGGCGCCGACTAAATTCATCATTTATGACAACCCAAGAGCCTTGGAATAAATACAGCTGAGGACCCTTAGCCCCACAAAAGTTTAATGTGAATTTTAGGGTTTTTATTTGGAAAATGTCAGTGTAGTTTTGATGGTGATAGCATTGGCATGGTAGATCACTTTAGGTGGTATGGACTTTTTAACAATATTATCTACCCAATTTGTGAATATGGTATACCTTTCCATTTATTTGTGTGAGTCTTTTACCTTCTTGGTTAAATTTATTCCTAAATATTTTATTTTATTGTATTTTTTGTAGCAATTAGATATATCATTGTTCGATTTCTTTTTTGGGATATTTCACTGTTAGTATATACAAATGCTACTGATTTTTGTATGTTGACTTTGCATCCTACAACTTTATGGAATTCTTTATTAGTTCTAACAGCTTTTAGGTAGAGTCTTTTGGGTTTTCACTACACAATATCATGACAGATGCTGTATTTTTCTGTTTTAATAGGGAAAATCTCATTTTCACTATCTTTACTACTTAAGTAATGACTGCTGAACAGAACTTGGAAGAATCACTTATAATACAAATCAGGAGTTTAAAATTCTCATTGATTGGCATGAAACACAGTTTCTAATAATTTCTGGACAGAAAATGTATCTATTTAGTAAATCCTAATCCATGGATCCTGATGTTTTTCCAGAAATGGACCTTCTCAAAGGCAGTTTTTCTGTTGGATATATCCCAGAAAATACCTAACCTTATTACATTAAAAAGACTCTAAATGTCCTGAAATTGCACTGCACTTACACTGATAAAGTTTGTAGTCAAAGTACTCAATGACTCTTTCATGTAAACCTAACACTAAAATATGCTAGGTTTTCCTGCCACTAATAATTTGTATTGCTTCCCCCAGGAAATGATGAAAATATGACAATCATTCATCAGACTCCATTGCAGTGAGGTTCCTGAAACGCAGGCTGCTCAGCTTAGTAAGACACTTAGCTCTAGGCAATTAATCACTCAGGTCAGCCAGGAACATCAAGAGTCTTTCTGCTTAAGAGAGAGATGACATTGTTTCTTGGACCCGTTCTCACCTGACTTTTAAATTTTAGACTACTAGCATTATGTTAGAGAAGGGGCTCAGACTTTGGGATCCAAAGAGCTGAGCCTGAATTCAAACTAAACCATTTATTGGTTGTGTAATTTAGGGCAAGTAACTATGAATCACACCCCTTTCCTTTCCTGAAAAACAAGGATAACACTGGCTCTCTTACCTGGAGTTCCAAGAATTTAATAAAGAGACATATATAAACAGTTGTAGGCTATTAAGTATTTTATAGATATCAACTATTTTATAGACATAAAAATCAATTTCACTTTAAGATATCCAATAGTGACAGGAAATGGAAATCCTATGTGCCAGTAAAAGTAATTGCCAATTAAAATTAAGTGGCTGAATTTTTCCAACAATAATACAATTCTTATGGACTATTTCCCAAGTCACATTATATTTTCTAATATTTGACCATGCTCATTCTATTTACCAAAAGGCATTTATTTCATAACAAAGCAAAATGTCTTTTTTTTATAAGCCTGGGTTGAAGCTAAGTGACAACACTGTAATGGCTCTTTAGAGGTATATGAGCATTTCAAACAACTTTTAAGGTCAATGAGAAATTCTACCCAGATTTTATTCTTAACCATGAATGGAATTACTTAATCAGACTTCATTCACAGATTTTTTTTTTTTTTTTGACAGGCAGAGTGGACAGTGAGAGAGAGACAGAGAGAAAAGTCTTCCTTTGCCATTGGTTCACCCTTCAAAGGCCACTGCGGCCGGCGCACCGTGCTGATCCGAAGCCAGGAGCCAGGTGCTTCTCCTGGTCTCCCATGTGGGTGCAGGGCCTAAGCCCTTAGGCCATCCTCCACTGCACTCCCAGGCCACAGCAGAGAGAGCTGGACAGGAAGAGGGGCAACCAGGACAGAACCAGCGCCCTGACCAGGACTAGAACCCGGTGTGCCGGCGCCACAGGTGGAGGATTAACTATTGAGCCGCAGCGCTGGCCATTCACAGAAGTTTAACATCAACCTTTTTTCACAACTGGTATTTTCTGTAACACAGTAACTCTCAAAAATCATTATTTTTTCCCATTGTTGTTAAATATTAACAGTAATCTTTGAGTTCTAAACATAGAGTTATATGCCCATAACCATGCCAGGCTTCTGTTAGCTGTTATATTTAAAGTATACATGTTTCAAACATTACTCTGATTTTAATTACATAGGTACTGAATAACAAAATTTTAATTAACAGTATATTTAAAAACTACAAGAAACATGGTGGTTTATAAATTTTCCCATTATGATAAACTTATAAATCTATCATGAACCAATGGGAAATTTGAGCCTTTCTTATATTTTCTGCTGATGATCCTATGAACAATGTTTGAAGAGGAATAAACAAAACATACTGCCAACCATTTCACTTGCGGTATCCATCAGTGAAAATCCACTGAATACCTACTACATGCCAGGCACCGTTCTAGGTTTCGAAGACATCCTCAGCAGTGAGCAAGCAGCCTTTGCTTTCATGGGGTTCATAAGCTAGTGGCTAACACAGATAACAAATACATATTTATAATTTCAGGAAGTGATGACTATAAAGAAAATAAAGCAAAGGGTATAGTGAGTGACTGAGCATGGAGACATGGAATGGATACTCAGGTAGAGAGATCAGAGAATGCACCTCTGAGGAGCTGGGCCACATAAGTACCTGAAGGAAGAAGACTGCGGGAAGAGGAAACAGCAAATGTCTTTACAATGGCTGAGGTGAGCAGAAACAAATTCAAGAATTGGGGAAACACATGAAGACTGACATAGCTTACAGAAAATAAGAAAGAAGGAAAACAGCAAGTCAAGTCAGGGAAGAGCATGTAAGCCACGGTAAAGTGTTTTTACGGGAAGCCAAGGCAAAGTTTTGAGTAAGAAAACAACATGATGTGACTTAAAGGATTATTCCTGCTGCCACGTGGGGAATGAACTACAGGAGGGCAAGCAAGAAAACAGGTATCAGTTAGGAAGCTACTGCAGTACTCCAAGCCAGAGATGATGGGATGACAGTGGTTATGACTAAGGTGGTAAAGGTGGAGGATGACAGACGTAGTCAGGTTCCTAACTTTTTCTTTTTTTTGACAGAGAGAGAGAGAGAGAGAAACATGAGAGAACTTTCCCTTCTGCTGGTTCACTCCCCAGATGCCCAAAACAGCTGGGCCATGCAGCCAGCAGGGAATTCAATTCAGGTTTCTCACATGGGTGGCAGAAGCTTAATTACTTAGGCCATCACCATTGTCTGTTAGGATCCCCATTAGCAAGAAGGCGGTATCAGAATCAGAGCTGGGCACTGAACACAGACATTCTAATATGGGACATGGACACTTTAACTGCTCTGCTATACACCGGCCCCTCTAACATATTTAACAGACAGAAATGTCAGGAACTGCTAATGGACTGAATAAAAAATGTGAAGGAAAGAAAAGAATAATGAGTGCCTACTGGTTGTGAGCCTGAATACTTAGGGAAGGATGGAATCATTTACACAGATAGGGAACAATTGGGGAAACTGTTTAAATGATAAAAACTGAGTTTTGTTTCTGATGTGGCAAGTTTGAACCTCCAACTATATAACCACATAGAGGTATTTAAATAGATGAATCTAGAGTCATTAAATTGAAATAGCTCTCCCAGGAAGTGAGAACAGATAGGGAGGGGAAGTGATATGAGAATTGAGCCCTGTGGACCTAGATTTACACATAAGGAAAAAGACAACAAAGGTCAAGGGAGAGTAACCAGGAATATAACTGAGCTGACTTTATAAACATGAATACTCTGCTCTGTTCTGGATTTCTCCAGTACTGAGTGGAGTCCCCCAGAGCACAACCAATCCAACCTCCATGTTCTCCAGTTTTATGAGGGAATGAAATCAGGAAAATCAAATGAGCTATGCTAAGCTATGCCACAAAACTGGCATGACCAAACTAGAACGTAAGTCTGCTGATTTAAAAATCCATTATGTTCTCATAATTAAGAACCACCTAGAGATTAGCTAAACAGTGGTAGTAAGAACATAGTCGTTTTTATTTTCATTAACTTCCAAAGATTTGATAACTTTTTTTTTCTTTATTTTTTTTATTTTATTTTATTTTTTGACAGGCAGAGTGGACAGTGAGAGAGAGAGAGAGAGAGAGAAAGGTCTTCCTTTGCCGTTGGTTCACCCTCCAATGGCCGCCGCGGCTGGCGCGCTGCGGCCGGCGCACCGCGCTGATCCGAAGGCAGGAGCCAGGAGCCAGATGCTTTTCCTGGTCTCCCATGGGGTGCAGGGCCCAAGCACCTGGGCCATCCTCCACTGCACTCCCTGGCCACAGCAGAGAGCTGGCCTGGAAGAGGGGCAACCGGGACAGAATCCGGCGCCCCAACCGGGACTAGAACCCGGTGTGCCGGCGCCGCTAGGCGGAGGATTAGCCTAGTGAGCCGCAGCGCCGGCCAGATTTGATAACTTAATACTACGATTTTAAGTGAACATAAAAATCTGTGTTATACCAGCTCCTAGAACATTGAGTAGTACCTTTCTGATGCTCAGTATTCACTCAATGCATAAATGCTTGTACCATGTTTTTGTTTCATCAAAATAAAATAATTTATCTTGCATTTTTGAAATGCAACACATTTTAAATCCTGAAACAGAAACATAATTCTCAATTTATCAAATATTCATGTCTTAAGATTTAGGAGAAACAGGAAAATTAACAAATATGGTCTTTGTTAAATAATAGTAGAATAAACTATCATAAAATAATGAAAACAATTCATTTGTCCATTGAAAATCACCACAATTTACTATGCATACCAAACAAACTGTGAAAAATTCTTATATGTATACAGTCAACACTAAATATAACACAAAAATAAAGAGATTATTATGAAAATGAAAAAAGAATATATTCTAGTACATTCTGTCAAGGCTATATTAACACAACTGATGTTGATGAAGTCTAAAAAACTTAGAGTAAAGTATTATATAAAACTGCAGTAAGGGGCCGGCACTGTTGTGTGGAGGGTAAATTCACCACCTACAGTGCTGGCATCCCATATGGGCACTGGTTTGAGTCCCAGCTGCTCCACTCCAATCCAGCTCTCCGCTGTGGCCTGGGAAAGCAGTAGAGGATGGCCTAAGACCTTGGGCCCCTGTACCTACATGGAAGACCCGGAAGAAGCTCCTGGCTCCTGGCTTCGAATCAGCACAGCTCTGGCCATTGCGGCCAATTGGAGAGTGAACCTGCAGATGAGAGACCTCTTTCTCTCTCTCCCTCTCTCTCTCTACCTCTCCTTCTCTCTGTGTAACTCTAACTTCCAAATAAATAAATAAATAAAAATTTTAAAAAAACTGTAGTAAGTGTGGCTGGCATTGTGGATGGAAGACCTTTCTCTGTCTCTCCCTCTCTCTGTCTTAACTCTACCTCTCAAATAAATATAATAAAATATTTGTTTAAAAATAAGGCACCAGCTTTTGAAAAATATCAAGGTACCAACATTTTCATTGGCATGATAAACAACTGCCAAAGGCTTTGCATAGAAGTTTGACTTTACATTCTTATACTAAATTGGCTGAAAATAGATTCTATGCATTTCTGTGTGCGTATTTTCCTAAGTTTAATGCTCAGTTTAAAGTAAAAACAGGAGTAACACACTGCAGGAAATCCTATTAATCACCAGAGGAAGTGAGTGAGTCAGAAGCAGGGATAGCCATCACTGTGTTATGCTGGACATGATCTAATGTTCTAATTGAGACAAGTGCCTTAAACTAATCCAGTCCATTAAACTGAGAGTCTTCTGACAAGCTCCAGTGTACAGCACACATGAATAAATTAGTTAAGTGGGCGAGATACTTAAAATGAGAACAACGACTAGTTCTTTCAAATTATCATTTTTTCAAATTCAATTCAATTTTGTTAGATTAAAAATGTGTAAGAGAAAATGTTAAGGATGTCCATAGTCTAGGAAAGAGTAAAACTTAATAATTACAGACATATACTTTTCTAAACACTAGCCCTCTATATCAGATGAGCTGTGGAAATCTTTATTTTTACTGTAGTATATACTTGCCTATGTGTTCTTTAACTACCTTTCCCTGTTTAACTCATGGGATAGAATGTCTAAAAATGAAATATATTGACACATGTACAATTTTGTATCTATATATCTGCTCTGCAATGATAAAATTTTGACTTTACATTTTAACACTTGAAAATATAATATTATAGGCCAGCTCCATGGCTCACTAGGCTAATCCTCTGCCTGCGGCGACGGCACTCCAGGTTCTAGTCCCCGTTGGGGCACCAGATTCTGTCCTGGTTGCCCCCCTTCCAGTCCAGCTCTCTGCTGTGGCCCAGGAGTGCAGTGGAGGATGGCCCAAGGGCTTGGGCCCTGCACCTGCATGGGAGACCAGGAGGAAGCACCTGGCTCCTGGCTTTGGATTGGTGCAACTCGCTGGCCACAGTGGCCACTTCGGGGATGAACCAACGGAAAAAGGAAGACCTTGCTCTCTGTTTCTCTATCTCTCACTGTCTAACTCTGCCTGTCAAAAAAATAAGTAAAGAAAATATAATATTATATAAAAGTAGGTGGCTGAATGTAGTATAAGATTATGATTATTTAACAGTATGTAAACCTGAGATCACCTAGATCTATCTAAAAGACATACATTCAAGGGATTCAAAGGTAAGACTGGGTAGTAAGGCAAGAATCACAAACTGATTTAGCATTTAACCTAAGAGAGTAAACATTATTATTTAGTAATAACTTTTACCCATTTTGTGAAGGTACATTTTTAAAGATCAAAAAACATACCACTGCTCATGAACTCCATCCCACCCAAATGTGTTATCTACCATGGCGAAGAGGCTCATCCCAACTCTACTTCTAGAATACCTTACCACTTTTATAAATATAATAATTTCTTGCTGAATTTGATGGCTTATTTTATGACCTGTGAAATGTCAAATTTTTTTTCCTGTGCCTATAAGAAAAAGTGGGTATGCATATACATAGAAATTGATTCTTAAGCAAATTAAGTTAGAACACTTTATCATTCTGATACACTGGACTGATTTTCTAGCCCTAAATACCATCTGGTAAACAACAATAATATATTCTTATAAACAAGATTATTATAGAATAAACTGATTATAATAAAAGTTTAACAATGACACACAATAAATCTCTGAGATGTTTTCTAACAAATAATAATGTGGCAATACAGGGCTACATAAATTTATACCATGCTTCTGCAACTAGAGTTTCTATTATCTTCTTGATAACAATAATTTAATAATAATAATAATTTATTGAAAAATTAATGATTTGTTCAAAGTATTTTATTAGAGTTTTTTCCTTAATTTTGTTGTATTTTTCTTTTTAATGTCAAAAAATTACTTTGTCATTTGGCTAAAAAGACAACTGCTATTCTATTTTAGAAACCTATTCCTAACAGTGATGGAGTCAGGCAATGTCCTGGAGAGACTCTGGCCTGGAGAAGGGAGGAGACTTGATCTCACCAGCTTTATGAATGAGATAAGTCATTTAATCTTAGTTTCCCAGACAGAGTAAGTGACCATACCTAACATTCTTCAAAAGTCTCTCTGAACTGTAATTAAAATGAGTAAGGGGGCAAAAAGCTAACTTTTTATTTGCAGCCAGAATCAATACCAAAAAACCCTCAACAAATGAAAACAAAACACAACTTACACACCACTTCTATATATAGATATGCTTAGATATGAAAGTTTTTATTAGCACATGTATGCTACTGGCATTGGAAAACTTTCTCTTGATTACTAACTGCTCTGACCTTTTTAAAAGTGATTGATGACACAGAGACAGCAATTTTTGACATCATTATTCTTAGAAAGTCCTTGTGCTTTATTTCCTGCTTTTCAAAACAACACATTGGGCTTCTGCTTCTGGGAAGGATGTACACATCATAGGAGACCAGTACTCTCTTTTTCTTCCTTTTACAACTAGTGAAAAATGATAGATTTTAAAAATTACTCTTGCGGCAGAATTGTGGAAGCAATGAAAGTTTAGATGAATTCCAGAAGTTAAAAAGTCATTCCTACATGGGCTGACAGTCATTAACTATTTTCCTCCCTAAAGGCATTTACCAATTCTTGGTGTGGATTAAGGATAGGATTTGAACCTATCAAAGGAAGGAACTAGCAGAACTTTTCATGCTTTGCTGGGATTGTCTTGACAGTTTGGAAATGAAAGGAGTTTCAGACAAAACTTCTTTTTCCTAAGAAATATCTGGCAAGGAGGTGTGAAAAGCTGAACGTTGGGTATAAAATGTCAAAAAAAAAAAAAAAAAAACACAAAGTAAAATCTCCCACTAAATAGTATTTCAGAGACAAAGTCTCAATATAGGGAAGGGACAAATATAACAAATATAAAACTTATCAGAATCTGAGATGTGTTGAGAAGTGGTGAGCAATACAGTAAACTCAAAATTTCCAACACGGACTTTTAGAGCTAAGTAGTGACATAATTCTCAAAGAAAAGTCTAGACAAACCATGAAAAGGACAAACCAAAGGTAGACTGAGTTTTACTAAAGTTCTAACCTAGTTATTTCCTATTTAAATCTTTGCCTGGAATGAAAACACTAGCCTCTATAAATAGCCATGCAGAGGTAATACCCTCACATATGAAAGATAATATCTAGAATTCTTACAGTTAACTTTACACACAATGTTAGGATTACGATTAAAAACTATGAGACATACGGAGGCAGAATAATATGATTAACAATGAAGAAAAAAAGACACTGTTCCAAAAATATTTGATTTTAAAACTAATATATTTTACGGCCGGCGCCGTGGCTCACTAGGCTAATCCTCCGCCTTGCGGCACCAGCACACCGGGTTCTAGTCCTGGTCAGGGCGCTGGATTCTGTCCCGGTTGCCCCTCTTCCAGGCCAGCTCTCTGCTGTGGCCTGGGAGTGCAGTGGAGGATGGCCCAGGTGCTTGGGCCCTGCACCCCATGGGAGACCAGGATAAGTACTTGGCTCCTGCCATCAGATTAGCACGGTGCGCTGGCCGGCCGCAGCGGCCATTGGAGGGTGAACCAATGGCAAAGGAAGACATTTCTCTCTGTCTCTCTCTCTCACTGTCCACTCTGCCTGTCAAAAAAAATAATAATAATAAAATAAAAAATAATAATAAAAACTAATATATTTTAGAGAAAGAAAAAATAGGGAAAATGAATAAAAAGCTGGTTAATTTCACTAAGAATATGTAAGAAATCACAAGAATCAAATGGACATCATAGAACTAGAAAATATAATATCTGAAATTAAGAACTCTGGGTTAAGCAGCAGACTAGACAAACAAGATGACACGATTATTAAATTCAAAGACAAGTCAATAGCAAATATCAAATTTGAAGTATATACAGAAGAAAAAATTGGAAAGAATAAAACAATACAGAAAAGACATGAGATATAGTAAAAATTTAATATATGCTTAAGTGGAAGGAGAAAAGAGATGGGTTGGAGTGGAAGCAACTTCTGATGAGATAAAAGCCATGCAGTTTCCCAAAATTAATGAAAGACTTCAACCACAAAAACCTCAGTAAATCTCAAAGAAGATGAATACAAAAAAGCTATACCTGGGAAAATGATAGTTATACTGTTGAAAAATAACAGCAAAGATAAGACTCTTGAAAATGGCCAAAGAAAAGATGTATTAATTTCAAAGGAGCAAAAATCAGAGATAACCAATTTTTAAATGAAACTATGGATGCAAGAGTCAGCTGAATGACATCTTAGAGATGACAAAAGGAAACAAAGTTTGGTAAGCTAGCATCTGTAAGCAGTGAACAGAACCTTCAAGAGAGAATCAAATTAAGAATGTGTTCACCTAGGCCGGCGCCGTAGCTCACTAGGCTAATCTCCGCCTTGCGGCGCCAGCACACCGGGTTCTAGTCCGGGTCAGGGCGCCGGATTCTGTCCCGGTTGCCCCTCTTCCAGGCCAGCTCTCTGCTGTGGCCCGGGAAGGCAGTGGAGGATGGCCCAAGTCCTTGGGCTCTGCACCCACATGGGAGACCAGGATAAGTACCTGGCTCCTGCCATCAGATCAGTGCAGTGCGCTGGCCGGCTGCGGCGGCCATTGGAGGGTGAACCAACGGCAAAAGGAAGACCTTTCTCTCTGTCTCTCTCTCCCACTGTCCACTCTGCCTGTCAAAAAAAATAAAATAAAAATAAAAATAAATTAAAAAATAAGAATGTGTTCACCTTTTATTTCAGACACACAAAACTAAAAGAATGATTGTCTTGGAGATTTTCACTACAAGTAATACAAAAAAGTTCTTACGACTGAAATAAATGAACCCATATGAAAGGATAAAACTTCAGGAAGAAATAAAGGGAACAAAAAGAATAAATATCTGAATAAAAATTTTAAAAGTTGATACTTAAAATGTAAAAAAAAATAATGTTCTGAATTAATGTGTAAAGGGAGAAATATGATGACAGTTTTTTGTTCTTTTTTTTTTTAAAAAAAAAAAAGGCATAAAAGGAGATAAATAAAATTAAACTGATGCAATTTTCTGAGTGAATTTCCCATGTTTATGGCTTTTCCACTGAGTATTCCAGATGGTGCATTAAGAAAAGCTGATAGAATGAGAGGAGGAAATAGATAAACCTGTAAACAGAGTTGAGACTTCAACATTCTTCTCCTGGTGATTAACAAAACTTCAAAAAAATCAGATGAAGACAGCAGAGAAAGATGCAGCCACAATCATGGGAACTGGAAGACACAGGGACAGATGTTCCCCTATAGTCCTGCCAACATCTTGATTTTGGACATCTGGCCTCCAACACAACAGGGCAGGGGGTGGGGGTGGGGGGTGTCCAAGATGGCCGAATAGCAACAGGGTGGTCTCATCTAGGCTAAACGAAATTGATGGGAAAAAAGTGGAGACAGTACACTCTCAGGGCAAAGCTGCAGGGAAAAGTGCAGCGTGAGGTCCTGCGGTGCAGTAGAAACGGCCCAGACCTGTGCAGAAGGCGCAGACATGCAGCAACGTGTAAGGAAACAAAAGCAGCTTGGATCAGGAAAAAGCCCCCCACTGGCAAACAAGGTGAAGACAGACTGCATGGGCCGGTGCCACTGTTGACTCAGCTGGAGGGGGAACCTAGCAGACTGCACTGTTTTTAAGTCCAGCCGGGTTGCTCGGGGCAGCAGAGGAATGCTCACCCACGGTGGGGGGAAAAGGCAGTGCATCTCTCTCTCCCCTCCTCTGCTTTATGACAGCAGCCTGCGGCCAGCTGTGGGAGGGCTGGCACCATTTTTGGACATAAGCAGGTAGCGGCTGCTCCAGCTCTTGTGCGCACACCCAGCAACTTTTGAGGACACTCTCCACCCAGTCAGCAGGAGCAGCTGCATAGTTCAAGAGCAACTGGCAGAAAAAAAAAAAAAAAAAAAAAGAGAGAGAGCAACTGGCAGGGATGGTCTCCACCTGGCTAGCTATACCTACCCAGCAACGGGTGGGGAGCAGGAGCCATCTGTAAGGAAGGGAAGTGTGCCTGCGGGAACTCTTGTGCGCGCCCAGCATGACTGGGAAGCAAGCAGGGCTGCAGCCAGTGGGTATGGTAAGTGCCTGGGATCCAGAGATTTTACCAGAGAGAAAAACCCACATTCCTCACTGACTCTGAGTCTGCTAGGAGGATTGGGCCTGGTCCAGTGGGGCAGAACACACACAAGCAGTGGCTCTGGGAACACCTCGGTCTCCCTGTGGACACGACAGGCTAGCAGGGTGAAATGCTCCCTCTTGCACTCCTTGACCATGAGAGCCCTGGGTGCTGTGACTAAGAAAACACTGTGACTGCATGAGAGGAGGCAGAGTACAGCTGTGTTTCTGGACAATAACCGAGTACTGCTGCACACTCTCAGAGTTCCTTGGTTGCATAGAGTAACTCATAGCAGAGGGAACTGCACTCACAGGAAAGACTGTGCAGACCAACTGTGTGGTTCATACGGTGGTGCGGATGAGTGTTGAACACACTGGGAGCTAACACCTGAGCATGCCTCTGCTTGGAGGAGAGAAGGTGATGGGGTGCTTGCAGCAAGATAGGTGACTGTTCCTCTCCATTCTATTAACCAGAGGTGAGCAACCATGCCCAACAAGTGTTACCCTAGACATTTTCTCCACCCTGGAGCACAGACCAGAGCACCCTGGCCATACTGATCACACACCTGGCATTCACTGAAAGTACAGACATTCCATTAGGCCACAGGCATGGCTCTAAGATAAAAGCCATCAGAGGAAAAAAACAAACAAACAAACAAAAAAAAAAACCAATAAATTCTACAAATGCCTAAAAATAAATGTAGAAACTCAAGAAACAAGAATAAGGAAGATGCTATGATCTCCCCCAAAGGAACACAACATTTCAATATTAGAATGAGATGATCGGGCCGGCGCTGTGGCTCACTTGGTTAATCCTCCGCCTACCATGCCAGCATCCCATGTGGGTACCGGGTTCTAGTCCCAGTTGCTCCTCTTCTAGTCCAGCTCTCTGCTGTGGCCAGGGAGGGCAGTAGAGGATGGCCCAAGTACTTGGGCCCCTGCCCCCGCATGGGAGACCAGAAAGAAGCACCTGGCTCCTGGCTTCGGATTGGCAAAGCGCCAACTGTAGTGGCCATTTGGGGAGTGAACCAACAGAAGGAAGTCCTTTTCTCTGGCCATCTTTTCATTGTCTACAACTCTGTCACAAAAAAAGAAAAAAAAAAAAACTTTGTTGGCTGGCACCACGGCTCACTAGGCTAATCCTCCACCTGTAGCGCTGGTACTCCAGGTTCTAGTCCTGGTTGGGGCATCAGATTCTTTCCCGGTTGATCCTGTTCCAGTCCAGCTCTCTGCTGTGGCCCAGGAAGGCAGTGGAGGATGGCCCAAGTGCTTGGGCCCTGCACCCACATGGTAGACCAGGAGAGGCACCTGGCTCCTGGCTTCGGATTGGCGCAGCTCCGGCCGTAGTGGCCATTTATGGGGTGAACCAACAGAAGGAACACCTTTCTCTCTGTCTATCTCTCTCTCTAACTCTGCCTGTCATACAAAAAACAAAAACAAAAATGAAAAAAACTTTGTTAGACTGAGATGATGAAGAGATTGAGGAAATGCTGGAAATTGAATTCAAAAAATTAATCATAGGATTGCTTAAAGGCAATCAGAAGCAAATCCACAAACTAAATAAAACCATTTGTAATATTAATGAAAAATTTTCCATGAAATTGAGATTTTAAAGAGAAATCAAAATTAAATATTAGAAAGGAAGAACTCAATAGATCAAATAAAAATGCAGTAGAAAGCCTTAACAACAGAGTTGGTGAGGCAGAAGAAAGAATATCCAAACTAGAAGACAGATCTCTGGAAATTTTATAGTCAGACCAAAAACAAGAAGGAAAAATTAGAAAACTTAAAAACATCTGGATAGGGGCTGGTGCTTGTGGTGCAGCAGATTAACACCGTGGCCTGCAGTGCTGGCATCCCATATGGACGCTGGTTCAAAACCCGGCTGCTCCACTTCCAGTCCAGCTCTCTGCTATGACCTGGGATACCAGTAGAAGTTGGTCCAAGTCCTTGGGCCCCTGCATCCACATGGGAGACCTGGAAGAAGCTCCTGGCTTCAAATTGGTGCAGCCTTGGCTGCTGCAGCTAATTGGGGAGTGAACCATCGATGAAAGACCTCTGTCTCTCTCTTTCTCCCTCTGCCTCTCCTCTCTCTGTGTAACTCTGTTAAATAAATAAATAAATCTTAAAAAAAATGGATAACTTAAAGATAACTTAAAGTATTGGGATACTATCAAATGACCCAACATACAGATCTTAGGACAGCCTGAAGGAATGGAAAAAGAAAAGGGAATAGAAGGCCTACTTAGTGAAATAATTACAGAAAGTTTCCCTAACTTGGATAAAGAAAGGAAAATCCAAGTACTATACCATGCACAGCTCTAATTTATGAATGAAGGTGAAGTAAAGACCTTCCACACCAAACAGAAATTGAAAGAATTTGTCACCACATGTCCAGACTTACAAAAGATGCTAAAGGATGTACTACAAACAGAAACACAAAAAGAAACCCACCATCATGAAAGAATGTGAAGACATAAAATCCTCCAGTGAAAATACAAAAGAAATACAAAGTAAACAATAGGAATATTCATGGAAAAATGTCAGGGCCAAGTAATTACCTATCAATGGTCACCTTGAATGTAAATGGCCTCAACTCTCCAGTTAAAATATACAGAATGACCAAATGGATTAAAAAACAAGACCCATCTATTTGCTGCCTACAAGAAACACATCTCACCAACAAAGATACACAGACTGAAAGTGAAAGGATAGAAAAAGATATTCTATGCGACTATGCAAACAGAAAAAAAAAAAAGGACAGGTGTAGCCATCCTAACATCAGACAAAATAGACTTTAACGCAAAAACTGTTAAAAGAGACAAAGACAGATACTATGTAATGATTAAAGGGTCAATACAACAGGAAGAAATGACTATAATAAATGTATATATACCCAATTACAGGGTGCCTGGCTGTTTAAAACCTCTATTAATGGAACTAAAGGGAGACACAGACTCCCTTACTACATAGTAAGGACATAGTACTCATTACTACAGTAGTAACATAATAGATCACTATTACAATAGTAATGGTAATGAAGATGATTGCACCTCATATAAAAACGTAGGGGATATAGCAAAAGCAGTGTTAAGCGAGAAGTTTATAGCAAATAGTGCCTACATCAGCAAAGTAGAAAGTTGCCAAATCAATGAGCTGTCAATTCATCTCAAGGACATAGAAAAAAACAACAATCTGAACCACAAATTAGTAGGAGGAAAGAAAATTAAAATTAAGGAAGAAATAAACAAAATTGAAACCAAAAAATTACAAAAGATCAATGGAATGAAGAGCGGATTTTTTAAAAAAGTAAACAAAATTTACACACCATTGGTCCCACTAACCAAAAATAAAAAGAGGGAGAAGACCCAAATCAACAACATCAGAGATTAAAAAAGAAATGTAACAACAGATACCACAGAAATAAAAGAATAATCAGGAATTACTATAAAGAGTTGTATACCAACAAATTGGGACATCTAAAAGAAATGGATAGATTCCTAGACACATACAACCTACCTAAACTGAGTCATGAAGATATAGAGCACCCAAACAAACAGACTTAAAAAAAAAAAAGAAAACAGAGATTTAATCAGCAATAAAGCCCCTCCCAACAAAGAAAACACATGTCCCATTGGCTTCACTACCAGACATTTAAAGAATTCCTTAAAGAAGAATTAAAGAATTCTACCAGACATTAAAGAACTAACTTAAATTCTTCCAAAGCTATTCAAAACAACTGAAAGGGACGGAATCCTCCCAAACGTCTTCTATGAAGAAGTTTGCAAAAGAAGAAACTTCTCTGCATCACCTTAATTTCTAGCTAGAAAAAAAAAATGACAGAGGAGAACTATAGACCAATATCCCTGATGAACATAGACACAAAAATCCTCAACAAAATGCTAGCCAATTGAATCCAATAACACATCAGAAAGATCATTCACCCAGATCAAGTGGGATTTATCCCTGGTATGCAGGGATGGTTCAACATCTGAAAATCAATAAATGTGATTAACCACATTAACAAGCTGAAGATCAAAAACCACATGATAATCTCAATAGATGAAAAAAAAAGCATTTGACAAAATCCAACACCCTTTTATGTTGAAAACCTTAAGCAAATTGGGTATAGAAGTAACATTCCTCAACATAATCAAAGCGATTTATAACAAAACCACAGCCAGCATCCTACTGAATAGGGAAAAATTAGATCCAGAACCAGATGAAGATGCCTACTCCCACCACTGCTATTTAATATAGACCTGGAAGTTTTAGCCAGAGCCATCAGGCAAGAAAAAGAAGTCAAAGGGATACAAATAGGAAAGGAAGAAGTCAAACTGGCCGGCGCCGCAGCTCACTAGGCTAATCCTCCGCCTTGCAGCGCCAGCACACCGGGTTCTAGTCCCGGTTGGGGCGCCAGATTCTGTCCCGGTTGCCCTCTTCCAGGTCAGCTCTCTGCTGTGGCCAGGGAGTGCAGTGGAGGATGGCCCAAGTACTTGGGCCCTGCACCCCATGGGAGACCAGGATAAGTACCTGGCTCCTGCCATTGGATCAGCGCGGTGCGCCGGCTGCAGCGCGTGGGCCGCGGCAGCCATTGGAGGGAGAACCAATGGCAAAGGAAGACCTTTCTGTCTCTCTCTCTCACTGTCCACTCTGCCTGTCAAAAAAAAAAAAAAAAAAAAGAAGTCAAACTATCCCTATTTGCAGATGACATGATTCTATATGCAGGGGATCCAAAAGACTCTACTAAGAGATTATTGGAACTCATAAAAGAGTTTGATCAAGTGGCAGGATATAAAATCAACACACAAAAATCTATAGCCTTTGTATACACAGACAATGCCATGGCTGAGAAAGAATTTATCAATCCCATTCACAATATCTACAAAAAATTTAAATACCTTGGAATAAATTTAACCAAGGACTTCAAAGATCTCTATGATGAAAATTACAAAACATTAAAGAAAGAAATAGAAGACATAAAATAGTAGAAAAATCTTCCATGTTCATGGATTGAAAGAATCAACATCATCAAAATGTCCATACTGCCAAAAGCAATTTATAGATTCGATGTGAGGCCAATCAAAATACCATAAACATTCTTCTCAAATACAGAAAAAATGATGCTAAAATTCATATGGAAACACAAGAGACCCCAAATAGCTAAAAACAACATTAAAAAGCAAAAACAAAGCTGGAGGTATTACAACACCAGACCTCAAGACATACTACAGGGCAGTTATAATCAAAACTGTCTGTTACAGGCACAAAAACAGACATGTAGACCAATGGAGCGGAATAGAAACCCCAGAAATAAATCCACATATCTACAACCAGCTTATCTTTGACAAAGGAGCAAATATCAACTCCTGGAGCCAAGACAGTCTCTTCAACAAACGATTCTGGAAAAACTGGATCCCCACATGCAGAGTACGAAACAAGACCCCTATCTCACACCTTATACAAAAATCCACTCAAAATGGATCAAAGACATACATCCACAACATGATACCATCAAATTACTAGAGAACATTGGGGAAACCCTACAAGACATTGAAATATGGAAAGACTTCTTAAAAAGGACTCCAGAAGCATAGGTAATCAAGGCCAAAATTAACAAGTGAGAAATTTCAAACTGAGAAGCTTCTGCACTAGACAGAAATACTCAGCAAAGTGAAGAGAGGCAACTGACAAAATAGGAGAAAATATTTGCAAACAAAGCAACTGACAAAGGACTAATTTCCAAAACTTATAAAGAACTCAAGAAACTCAACCAAAACAAAACAATCCAATTAAGAAATTGGCAAAGGAACTGAACAGATATTTCTCAAGAAAGGAAATTCAAATGGCCAATAAACACATGAGAAAATGCTCAGGATAGCTAGCCATCAGGGAAACACAAATCAAAACCACAATGAGGTTTCACCTCACCGTTAGAATGGCTCACATACAAAAATCAACAAACAACAAATGCAGGCAAGGATGTGGGGAGAAGGCTACCGCTACCTTAATCCACTGTTGGTGGGAATGTAAACTGGTACAGCCACTGTGGAAGATAGTATGGAGATACCTCAGAAAGCTGAATATAGACCTACCATATGATCCATCCATCCACTCCTGGGGATTTATCCAAAAGAAATGAAATCAGCAAATTAAAGAGTTATCTGTACCCCTCAGCTCAATTTACAATAACTAATTTATGGAATCAACCCAGATGTTCATCAACTGAAGACTGGCTAAAGAAATTCTGTTATATATTCACTACAGAATACTATACAGCAATAAAAAAAAAGAAATTCTGCCATTTCCAAAAAGAAATGGATGCAACTGGAAACCACTATACTTAGTGAAATAACCCAGACACAAAAGGACAAATACTATATGGTCTCTCTGATCTGTGGTAACTAATAGAGTACTTAAAATGTGATCTTTGGAAGTGAAACTGACACTTTGAGATGCAATGATTTTGAACAGCCCTTGCCTTGACTGTCAGGGAACAATGTTTTTCTTGTATGCTTGTTTCCTTTTGTTTTTTACTTCTTTTTCTTCATATTAATTGATTAACTCTCTACCTGGTGTAGGGTTAATCTTATGAGTATAAAAATTAACTGAAAATTAATCTCTGTAAAAAATAAAAATGGGAAAGGAAGAGGGAAGAGGAAGAAAGGCAGGAGTATGGGTGGGAGGGAAGTAGGGGGTAAGTATCATGTTCCCAAATCTGTATATATTAAATGCATGAAGTTGTATTCCTTAAACAAAATTTTTAAAAAAGGTATATATATGAAAAAATATTATCATGACTATTTTTTCTATTCAAAAGCTACTGTGGTTGAATGGGTTTGTATACAAATCAACCTGGGGAAAATGGCAATTTTTCATCTTTTGTTTTTCTTTTCTGAGATGCTGGCTCACTCTCCAAATGCCTGGGAGGCAGGAACTCGATCCAGGTCTGCCAACAAGTGTCTTAACTACGGTCCCTAATGTCTGCCCCTACATTTTAACAATCTTGAGTATTTCAATAATGAACATTTAAATTTTTATAATTATTTAACTCCTTGTGGAAAATATTTCTCATTAAGGTTTTATCATTTCTCCACAGAGGATTGATTATAGTTACTCCTAGGAACTGGATATTTTTTGATGTTGTTACAATCTCTAGAAAATTTTATTTTCCAACTGGTTGTCATAAGAACATAGATTGATGTTATGTATTGATTTTTAAAACTAACAACACTGCTAAGCACTCATTAACATTTATAATTCATCAGTGGCCTATTCTGTATTTCCTACATATAAAAATAATACCATCTGTAAACACTGAAGATTCATTTCTTCTTTTCTAATCCTTATCTACTTTCTTTTTCTTGTCTTACTACACTGCCTTATAAGTACAATTATGGACAGAAGTCATAGTAATAGGCATTTTTGTCTCATTTCTGAAAGGAAATTTTAGATACTTTACTTCTATGCATAATATTTTCTATAAGCATTTTTGTAGATAATTTTTATATTAAGGAGTTCCCTTCTATTTCTATTTTGTAATGCATATTCATCAAAAATGAATGCTGGTTTTTATTTTTCTAAATGTTTATTTGTTTTCATCTTCTCAAAAGGCAGAACAATAGAGAGAGAAAGCATCCACTTGCTGGTTCACCCTGCAAATGTCTGTAATGTTCAGGTCTGGGACAGGCCTATGCCAGAAGTCTGGAACTATGTACAGATCTCCCATGTGGGCATTGTTATCTCCCAATGCACTCACAGTAATCTGGATTGGAAGAGGAGATGCCAGGACTTGAACCTGTCCTCTGTTAATGGGATGCTGATTTTTATCAGGTTTTTTTATTATTATTCTAATCATTTGCAAGAGACCATATTACTTTCCTACTTATTCCAACAACACGCCAAATTATACTATCTTTTAACCTTAAATAAAACATAAATGCCTTAAATAAACCCTATTTGGTCATACTATATTTTCCTTTTCAATTATTGCAAGATTCACTTAATCTTTTTATACAGGAAATTTATATTTAAGTTCAAAATTTAAGCTTATCCTTTAATTTTTTCATTCTTGTATTATTCTTGATGGGTTTCAGTTTCAAGGTTATGCTGGCCTCATAAGGTGGAAGATACACTTAATTTTACTTTCTTTGGAATAGTTTATATAAAATTGGGTTCTCTTTCTTTAAATGTTTGGTAGAATTTGCCATGAAAGCCAAATGGGTTTGTAATTTCTTTGGTGGAAGACTTTTATTTATGTATTCAATTCTCCAATGTTATAGATTACTCAGTTTTCTTTTTCTTCTTGTTTCTGTCTTGAAAGTTGTATTTTTCTAGGTATTTGTTAATTACTTCTATACTTTCAAGCTCATTGCAAAGTTTATCATAGTTCCTCTTACTATCTGCAGAATGTTCTGCTCTAACGGAATAGTTACTTCTCAAATGGTAAGTTGTAAGCATTTTGAGTTTTCTTTCCACGACCAGAAGCTTATGTTGCCTTATTATTGAAAATCATAATCACAGAAATAGCAAAGTCTCCAAAGAGGCCAGTTGGTTCAGGATTCTGAATTCACAGTTATCTAAGAAAGATGGCTGTCCAGAGTTAAGGCTCTCAAATGTCAGAATCACTACTTCTTTCTTTGGTGGTGTGGTACATTTCAAGTACAATGGTTTTAAAATGATCCTATTTGCATTTTAGCAAGCTAGAAATGAGGAACAATTTCAGGCGCTTATAAGATTAATAACTCACCAACATGGTGTTATTTAAAAGAAACATAATCCTACCTATTACCAAAATGAAAATCTGTCACTTATGAAAGGTTAAAAGCTAAAAGATAAAGGCTTGAGAGAGAAACTGCTTTTTTGGATAAATAGCAGAAATTGGGGAGAGAAGTACAGCCAAACATTCCAGTTCACACACCTGTAACAAGATGCTCCATAGGGACACTCCGGCCGGTCATCAGTCTCCTCTTGGCCCGTAACTTGTGCATCTCCATAATCACTATCACCAGGGTGGCTGAAGTGTTGAAAATGAACAGGATTCTTCCTACATGGGTGATAAATAATGTGTCAGAAAAAATAATTCATGAACAGTCTAGCTTTTCTGTGGATACAGCAGGAAACCAAGCAATACAGATTTGATTATATAGAAAATGAACCAATGTGCAACCCTGTTAAAAACAAAGTTGATGGTGCGGGCATTGTGGTGAAGCAGGTAAAGCTGCCACCTGCAATGCTGGTACCCCATTATGGCACCAGTTCCAGTCCTGGCTGCTCCACTTCCGATTCAGCTTCCAGCTAATTCACCTGAGAAAGCAGCGAATGATGGCACAAAAATGCTTGTGCCATCCACCCTGCTATCCACGTGGGAAACCCAGAAGAAACTCCTGGCTCCTGGATTCTGCCTCGCTCCACTTTGGCCATTATGACCACTTGGGGAGTGAAACAGCAGACAGGATCTCTCTCTCTCCCCCTCTCTCTGTAACTCTTCCCAATAAATAAATAAATCTTTATAATAAAAAAAGTTAATGACATCTACTCAGTACAGGACTATCATGGTAACATAACAAATTCTTGGTGTCATGTGGTAGGCTATGAATATCAACAGACACTTTGAAAACGTTATATAGGACACATACATATATGAGTGTATAATATAAATATCATAATCATATACAACTTTTAAAGGCTATTTAAAAAAAGTGAGCATACCAATGTACTCTTTGCTTGTAGAGAATGTTATTAACATTCTAGAAAGTCTCCATGTACCCCAGTCCAATCATGAGTCTCATCTTTTAAAAAAAATTGTTTTATTTATATAAGGTGAACAAATTTCATGTATTTCATATATACAGATTTAGGAGCACAGTGATACTTCCAACCCTCCCTTCCTTTCTTATTCTTTCTTTTAATTTTTTTTTCTTTTTCAGGCAGAGTGGACAGAGAGAGAGAGAGACAGAGAGAAAGGTCTTCCTTTACTGTTGGTTCACCCTCCAATGACCACTGCGGCCAGTGCGCTGCGGCCAGCACACCACGCTGATCCGAAGCCAAGAGCCAGGTGCTTCTCCTGGTCTCCCACGCGGGTGCAGGACCCAAGGACCTGGGCCATCCTCCACTTCACTCCCGGGCCACAGCAGAGAGCTGGACTGGAAGAGGGGCAACCGGGACAGAATCCGGCGCCCCGACCGGGACTAGAACCCGGTGTGCCAGTGCCACAGGTGGAGGATTAGCTTATTGAGCCACGGCACCGGCCTCTTTTAATTTTCACAATAACATACTTTCAGTTTATTTTATAGTTATAAGCTTAACCCTCCACTAAGTAAAGAATTCAACAAATAGTAAATGGGAAAAAGAAAAAAAACACCGTTTCTCAACAGCAGAGACAAGGGTTGTAAAAATAATCAAATATCAAAATGTCAATTTCACTCATACACATCACATTTTTTGTACTTTATTAGTTACCACAGATCAGGGAAAACATATTTGTCTCTTTGGGACTGGCTTATTTCACTAAATAGTTTCTTTTTTTTTTCTTCTTCTTCTTTTTGACAGGCAGAGTGGACAGTGAGAGACAGACAGAGAGAAAGGTCTTCCTTTTGCCATTGGTTCACCCGCAATGGCCGCCGCAACTGGCGTGCTGTGGCTGGCGCACCACGCTGATCCGAAGCCAGGAGCCAGGTGCTTCTCCTGGTCTCCCATGCAGTTGCAGGACCCAAGCACTTGGCCATCTTCCACTGCACTCCTGGGCCACAGCAGAGAGCTGGACAGGAAGAGGAGTGACCGGGACAGAATCCGGCCCTAAATAGTTTCTAGTTGCATTCATTTTGTTATGACAGACAGGATTTCATTCTTTTTTATAGCTGAGTAATCCCACCTTACCTAACTCAAAGGTAACTAACTATCCTGCTTCTACAAGCATGTCTCACACTTTGTGGTTTTAGGACTCTTTTACACTCTTAAAAATTATTAAACTCCTGGCCGGCGCCATGGCTCAATAGGCTAATCCTCTGCCTGTGGCGCCGGCACCTCGGGGTTCTAGTCCCGGTCAGGGCGCTGGATTCTGTCCAGGTTGCCCCTCTTTCGGTCCAGCTCTCTGCTATGGCCCGGGAGTGCAGTGGAGGATGGCCCAAGTCGTTGGGCCCTGCACCTGCAAGGGAGACCAGGAGAAGCACCTGGCTCCTGGCTTCGGATCGCCAGCCGCAGCAGCCATTGGAGGGTGAACCAACGGCAAAAGGAAGACCTTTCTCTCTGTCTCTCTCTCTCTTTCACTGTCCACTCTGCCTGTCAAAAAATAAAAAAATAAAATAAAATAAAAATTATTAAACTGAGCGTTTTTGTTTATGTGGATCATTTATGCTAATCAATATTAAATATCAGATAATATAAAAATACATGACTTAAAATAACAATGATAAACTCTTTAAATGTATCATAAATAATATGTCAGCATTTCCTAAGAAAAAAAATCATGAAGATGTTTTATACTGTGAAGATTTCTTTAATGTCTGGCTTAAGAGAGGCATCTGGCTTCTCATATCTGCTTCTGCATTCAATCATTTACAATAACAAGTCATATGGCCTCTGGGAAACTACTGCTCAATGCAAATGAGAGAATAACAGAGAAAAAGGCACACACATAAAAGCTTTAATAGCATTATAAAAACAGTTCTAACCTAACACATTTCCTAAAAGTGTTCTGGAGACTTCCAGGGGTGTCCTGATTATAAATAAAGAAGTAATGATATAAAGCAGTTGGTCAAAGAGTCTGACTTTTTTATGTTTATATAATTAACGCATGCCACTACATGCAGCAATAGTACATTTTTATTAACATGTATTATTCCTTTTTATAAAGCCGTGATAATTTATCCATTCTACTGCTGATGAACTTTTAACTTTATTCCAGCTGTTGACTTTCATGAATAAGAAACTTAACAAACAACAACAAAACAAACAATTCAGTTAAGAAATGGGCAAAGGATGAACAGGCATTTTTCAAGAGAGGAAATTCAAATGTCCAATAGACACTTGAGAAAATGATCAGAATCACTAGCCATCAGGGAAATGCAAATCAAAACCACAAAGAGGTTTCACCTCACTCCAGTTAGAATGGCCCACATACAGAAATCAACAAATGACAAATGCTGGCAAAGATGTAGGAAAAAAGGTACTCTGATACTTTGTTGGTGGGAAGATAAACTGGTGCAACCACTGCGGAAGACAGTATGGAGATAGAGATACCTCAGAAATCTGCATATAGAGCTACCATATGATCCAGCCATCCCACTCCTGGGAATTTACCCAAACCAAACGCAGTCACGAAAGACTTATGTGTACCCCCATGATCACTGCAGCTTCACAACAGCCAAGATATGGAATCAAGCCAGATGTCCATCAGCTGATGACTAGATAAAGAAATTATGGTATATATACACTGTGGAGTAAAATAATGAAATTCTCTGTAAAAGGATTTCATAAAAATGAAATCTTCTCTTTCACAATAAGATGATTGCAACTGGAAACCATTATGCTTAATGAAATAAGCCAGTCCAAAATAGACAGATATCATATGTTTTCCCTGATCAAAGGCAATGAAAAGAGTACCTGAAATATAATGTTGAAGTGAAATAGACATTTTGAGAATCAGTGACGGTTTATAGCCCTTGTCTCCTTCATTGAGGAACAGTATTTTGTTTTGCTGTGTTTTGTTTTCTCTTCATACTATTTGTTGAAATCTTTTACTTAGGGTAGCATTAACTATACAAGCATTAAGTGGACTAAAAAAAAAAAAAATCACTGTAGGGGCCAGCACTGTGGCTCACTTGGTTAATCCTCCGCCTGCAGCGCTGGCATCCCATATGGGTGCCAGGTTCTAGTCCCTGTTGCTCCTCTTCCAGTCCAGCTCTCTGCTGTGGCCCAGAAGGGCAGTGGAGGATGGCCCAAGTGCTTGGGCCCCTGTACCTGCATGGGAGACGAGGAGAAGCACCTGGCTCCTGGCTTCTGATTGGCGCAGCACGCCTGCTATAGCGGCCATTTGGGGGGTGAACCAACAGAAGGAAGACCTTTCTCTCTGTCTGTCTCTCTCTCTCTCTCTCACTGTCTAATTCTATCTGTCAAATAAATTTTAAAAAATTTTAATAAAAAAAATCACTGTAAAAATTAAGAGTGGGAATACAAGAGGGAGGGAAAGAAAGGTTAGAGCATGGGTGAGGGGATAATGCCACTATGTTCCTGTCACAATATAAAGGAAATATATGAAACTTGTATAACTTAAATAAAATATAATTAAAATATAATTTTTTTAAAAAATAGAAACACTAGGGTGTGTTTGAATGAGGATGACAATGATCCAGGAAAGATGTTTTCTGCTAGTAGAATAAATCTACTGGAACACTAAAAAACAACAAATTTGTTTCATAAATGTGTTGTTTAGATTTTTTAAAGATTTACTTATTTGGAAAGGTGACAGAGAGAGAGAGAGAGAGAGAGAGAGGGAGATTCACAGATTTTCCCATCCACTGGTTCACTCCTCAAATGGCTGCAATGCCTGGGGCTGGCCCAGGCTGAAGTCAGGATCCTGAAACTCCAACCGGGTTTCCCATGTGGGTGGCAGGGGCTCAAGTACATGGGCCATAATCATCTGTTTCCCCAGGCACATAAGCAGGGAGCCGATTCAGAAGCAGAGGAGCCAGGACTTGAACCAGCACTCGTATATAGGATGCCCACACTGTAAGTGGCAACCTAACCCACTGTGCCATAGTACCCTCACCAGCTGTTGAATTTTATCAAAGAATTTTCTCTATCGAGATAATCACTATGATTTTTTAACTGTATTATAAACTGAACTGTATCCCCTCAAAATTCTTATGTTGAAGTTCTATTCCCCAAGGGAATAGATGGAGCCTGTAAAAAGATAATTAAGGTTAATTAAGTTTAATAAGGTATCCTTATTAGATGGAGACATCAGAGATGTGTGAGCACACACAGAAGGCCAAATAAGGACATCGTGAGGATGCAGTCATTCATAAGAGACAAGAGGTCTCAGAAGAAATCAAACTTGGTGACACCTTTATCTAAGACAGGAATGGGGAACCTTTTTCATATCAGGGGCCATTTGGATATTTATAACATCATTCATGGGCCATACAAATTATCAACTTAAAAACTGAATTCCAAATCCTGCCTCCAGTTGTCTTGGCAAGGCCAGACCAAATGATTTCACAGGTCTCAGATGGCCTGGGAGCTGGATGTTCCCCACCCATGAGCTAAGACCTCCAGACTCCAGAACTGTGAGAAAGTTTCCATTGTTTAAGTCTCCCAACCTAGACTGGCATTTTGGTATAGCAGCTTTAGCAAACTAATACAAAAACCAAATAGGATTTTTCAAAATCCAAAGTAACAGAAGATTATTTGCTTGTATTTGACAAGTTTTTATATTATATCCTAGATGGAGAATGAAACCCATTGAAAATAGACAAACTGTGTGAAAATGCATAGAAATGTTGAAATTGAAAATATTTAAGTACTAAAATAGTAATACATTAAAAATACTATGAACCTGAAATAAAGAGAAGATTTGATGTAAATACACTATTGCATAGAGGACATCAAACTACTGGAATGCATTGTTATTGAGTTTAACAGGCTGGGTGGGAAAGAATTATCTTAAAATAGGGCTATGTAGTTAAATACCAGCTACTATAAACATTATAGATGAAACTCTAGTCTAAAACTAAGTGGTTATAATTGAAAGTCACAAGATATGAAATTAAATAGATATGAAATTAAAACATAGTATAATGTATTAAAATGCAGGAAGCATGTGAGAAACCAATGAACCCAGGAAATACATTCTCAGTTATTTTAGAGGGTACCATGGTGATCCAAAGAGTAACAGGAAGAATAAAGAAAAATGTACACACACAATAAGATACCTTAACTCTCTCTCTCTCTCACTGTCTAACTCTGCCTGTCCAAAAAAAAAAAAAAAAAAAAAAAAAAAAAGATACCTAAACTCAACCTGAAATGTACCTTAATAGTTAGGCCGTACACAACTATTTATTAAGCCATTTCTCTGACATAAAGACATTAAATAAGTAGATATTTAAGTCTGAGTGAATTTCAAGTCTGGATTCCTAAGTATTCAGGTCCTTCCATCTATCAGCATGTCTACTTATAAAATATTTAATTCCCTATTCTATCTTAAAAGCCTCTGGGGGCTGCTGCTGTGGCATAGTGGGTTAGGCATCTGCCTGCAGCACCAGCATCCCATATGGGTGCTGGTTCTAATCCCGGCTGTTCCACTTCTGATCCAGCTCTCTGCTATGGCCTGGGAAAGCAGTAGAGGATGGCCTGGGTGCTTGGGCCCCTGCACCTGCGTGGGAGACCCAGAAGAAGCTCCTGGATCCTGGCTTCAGATCAGCACAGTTCCAGCCATTGCGGCTTTTTGGGGAGTGAACAAACAGATGAAAGACACCTTCCTTCCTCCTTCCCTCCCTCCCTCCCTCTGGCAGGATTGGCTAGAATGAACACTGAGAAACTGCAAACCAATAGAAATATAGTAAAGGCCAATGGGTTTTTATGAGGTTTTTAATACACTATACCTAATACCTATATAGATAGCCACATGCTGTTCAAATAAAGAAATTGTTTGCCACCCATAACTTCATTTTACCTGTAGCAGTTTGCCCCATACATGCAGGATGTCCTCTTGACTTTGTTTTCATCAGAACCTTCTGGAACTGAGTCAGCAGCCTTTGCATGCAAAGTTTCAGGACTGGTGGGAGCCGAGCCAGATTCAGGATGAGGTCCTGCAGACTCAACAGGGAATGATTTGTCTTGAGCTGGATAGCTTTCAGAACCACCTATTGCCTGGTCTTCTTTATCTGCTGTTTCTTTAGTGGTGAGTTTATGTTCAGAAACCTCACCAAGCTCTTCTATTGGAGTTTCGTCTCTCTGTGCAATAGTCTTCATGTTATTCATCTCTGTGCTACTTAATGTGACTGCAGAAAATATTTGTGGTCTTTCCTATAAGTCAAATTATAAAAATCAGAAATAAATGAAACATATTAAAAAGAAATATAAAAATTTAAGCATAAAAGGATGAAACAACAACATGCATGAAATATATATATTTGAAAAACTTAAGTTTCACATTTTAAAGTTACTAAAAATAGCAATATGTTCTATGGCTCTACTTTAATAATTTTAAAACAATCTGCAGAATAGTTCTTAAATGTCACTATTAAACAACATGTCATTCTCTTCACAAGTAAGCACTGTCCTTATAATTTCCAATAAGTTACTGTAATACATTGTTTCTACCATCTAAATATCATGATTTTCCCTGCTGAATGATAAAATTGTTCTACCCTCACAGAAATATTTGAAGGAAGCTATGTCATCACTAGGTCAGAAAAAATGATTCCTTTTCAAATGATCTGAACAAAAATTTTATTTTAACCAGTTTTAAGGTGCTTTGAACCAATTAAACATTCCCTCTAGCACTACAGGACCTTTTTGGTTTGTACGTACAACAAACACAAAGAATAAGCCTAGTCTTGTTAAAAATGACCTCTTGATTACATGTACTTCCTGTGGAGCAGACACACTGCTCAGATAAATTCCATCCCCCCTGGTAATCATCTGCCATGCAATGATAACACAGCAGATACACATGAATGTTTACTCTCATTTATAACAAAGGACACATGTGCCCTGCTTGCCATCTGGAGAAAGCTCATTTTGATGTTACTTTATATCTAATAGCCAAAATTTCTTAGTGTGATATCATTAGAATAGCTTCTTTAGGAATAATTATATATATATATGTTTTAATATTTTTTGTTTGTTTTAAAGAAACACATATGTAACCTTACAGTGCTATCCGAACTGACTAATGACCTTGTAAAAGAAACGTAGGCCTTATCATTGTTCTGAGGAGTAACAGACACCTACAGGGAAAGTAATTACTTGGTTATCTCTCGTAGTTGACGCTGGTCTGATGCCACACATGCCATAATCTTCTAAACATGCACGCTGCTTCCAAACTGCCCAACAACATCCTGATTGCATCCCTTTCACTACAGACAAGTTTGCACGTGCCAACAATCCACCCCTCCACTCATCAGTCCCACTGAACAGCTCTCCTCAATTTTTAATTTGTCCCTGTTCAGATAGTAAAGGGATGGGTCAGTAAATCCACTGGCTATGCAGATGTTCAATAAAATGCCAGTCTCATTCATACAGGCATTTCTAAATTCCACAAGTAATTCTCTTGGAACACCATTCTTCTCTTGATTTCAGAAAGGGTGGAAGTAACCTTTCCCCACAAACACTCTACTCCCCTAAACCTTAAACTTTCTAGCTTCTCAGTTCTCTTTCTATGAAGCCTAGGGCTAGGATGGTGAACATTTCTCATACCTTTTAATATGCCCTGCAGTGAAAGGGCTTCATTTCAAACAAGGGATATTTACAGTTAGTGCTTTTGTACCCAGCTTTGCGCCTCAGTAGCACTTTGGGGATAATGGGGGCAAGAACCCACTCAATATCCCATCACATTTATAACAGAAAAAGGAAAAAACATTTATAATAGGAAAAAATACAACTAGGGAAGTGGTTAAATATATCAGAATTGATTCTTACTATGAAACACCATGCAGACATTAAAATAATAATGACATCCACAGATAACTGTAACCAAATAAGAATGATACAGACACTATGATGCCACCTCCGCAAAAATAAAATCCTTATATGTCTATGTGTATACATTACTTGTGTAAATAAATCTAAATGAAAACATTTAGAATATAAACCAAAATAGTAATAAGGCAGCAGGATCAAATGATGAAACAAATTGAGGCTTTACTCTTCACACACTTCTGAACATTATTTTCACAATAAGCATGTATTATTTTGCCATATAAGAAATGAAAAACCAAAGAAATGAAATATAATAAACGAAATGTGGGGCCAACACTGTGGCATATTGGGTTAAGCTGTTGCCTGCAGCACCAGCATCCCACATGGGCATCAATTCGAGTCCCAGATGCTCTACTTCTGATCCAACTCCCTGCTAATGTGTCTGGGGAAACAATGGAGGATGGCCCAAGTGCTTGTACCCCTGCACCCACATGAGAGACCCAGAAGAAGCTCCTGGTTTCTGGCTTTGGCCTGGCCTAGCCCTGGCCATTGTAGTCATTTGAGCAGTAACCAACAAATGAAAGACCTCTCTCTCTCTCTCTTTCCTCTCCCTCTCTCCCTCTCTCTCTCTTTGTAATCTGCCTTTTCAAATAAATCTTAAAAAAAAATGGAACATGGGGCTGGCACCGCGGCTCACTAGGCTAATCCTCCGCCTGCGGTGCCGGCACCCTGGGTTCTAGTCCAGGTTGGGGTGCCAGATTCTGTCCCGGTTGCCCCTCTTCCAGGCCAGCTCTCTACTGTGGCCCGGGAAGGCAGTGGAGGATGGCCCAGGTGCTCGGGCTTTGCACCCGCATGGGAGACCAGGAGGAAGTACCTGGCTCCTGGCTTTGGATCGGCGCAGTGCCGGCTGTAATGGCCATTTGGGGGATGAAACCAACAGAAGGAAGACCTTTCTCTCTGTCTCTCTCACTGTCTAACTCCTGCCTGTCCAAAAAAAAAAAAAAAAAATGAACGTGTAGCATCATATTTCAACCCCCTCTATTTCTATGAAATATAAAGAAAGATTTTATTTATTACAAAAATTTGAACATCTTCACAAGGAGTACATTTAACACGTTAATTTATTCTAAAACAGAACAGAATGTTAGTCAAATACTATGGATCAGGGGTTCTCAAATATACTTTGGGAGGCACAAAAGCTAAAATTCATAATGTTCTTTATGGAGTGCCATAAAATATTAATATACAGTGGAACTTAGCATTCAAGAATTTAACATTCATGGTTTCAATTATTTATAAATGATCCCAAAAATCCATTACATGTAGTCATTTCTAAGTTTGAGGAGACATAAATTTGTACTGTGCCAATTTCAAAGTTCATGAACTACAGCAAGTCACCACCTGACAATAAATTAAGAAAAAAAAGTGAGGGAACAGGAAAGATGGAAGATACTCTGTATTTGGAAGCAACAGGAGAAATACAGAGAGCCCTATTTTTCCTAAACGTCCCACATCAGCTTACTAGATTAGATGACAATGTAAAGGATTAAGTGTGGAAGGATGGAGACTCATGCTTCAGAGACTAGATCCTCTACAATGTAAAATACATGTTAGAGACCTCATGGACTGGGGATAAGACCTCATTCAACTCGGAGCCAGTGGAAGATGTGCTTAGAAGTGGTTGGTGTGTACTAGTAAGGCTATTAAAATAGCCCATTAGTCTGTGCACCAAGGCAATCCCTGCCCTTCAACCATCTCAAGTTTTAATGTACTACAAAAGACAGGAAAAAGAACCTCTCCCTAATACAAGTTTGGTGAGGTAATGTGCTGCTGCTTCCAGGACACCCTTGGCAAGACAGTCTGGGCTGCCTTCAAAGTCCTGCCTCAGTTCCATTAGCACCCATGTGCCAATGACTACTCTGGGCTCCAACTTCTTCCTGAGCTTCACACTCCTACATTCAGTGAGTAGTGAACACGCATCTCAGTTCAAAATGTCAAAAACCGAAATCCTACCTCTGTATTCTCTACTACACTTTTCTGTCAACAGAATTTACCCATTAGCCTAGCTAGAAATTTGAAAACCTATCCTTCAGTCTCTTTCCCTTAACTCTTCCCAGACCTAAGCAACAAGTCATACAGTTGTGCTTCCTAAACAGTTTTAACTCAGTGCCTTCTCATCATCCTTAAAGTCCCTGCCCTAGCTCAGTCTCTGAATTCCTTGATTGCATTAATGCCATAATCTCCTTCAGCTCTCAGTCTTGCTCTCTTTGAATCTCTCCTCTAGAGAACTGCCAGAATTACCTCTGTGCCAGAAAACATTTCAAGGTCTGGCCACTGACAAACTGGTTCCCACCGCAGGCTACACTCTCAACTCACAATGCTTGCCCTACTTTGCACCAAGAATTCTAAGAATCCTAATTCTCAGCATAGTGTTTGTATCCCCTTTGCTCTTATACCTGCTGTCCAATCTACCTGGGCCTGGTAACTCTCTGAACAAAAGAACACAGCAGAAACAACACTATGCCAGTTCTAGTCCTAGGCCTTAACAAATCTGACAGCTTCTACTTTCAACCCCTTGGCATCAAGCTGCCAAGTAAAGAAGCTCAGTCTGTACTACTTAATTTTAAGTGGATGAAGGTAGGCCCAGCCAATCCCTAGTCACCTCATCAACCTTCCTATGGCATGATTCATGTGAGTAAAGCCATTTTTAAGGCTCCAGGCTCAGCTGGGACCCAGTCGAACACAGTACAGCTGAAAACAAAAGCATAAAGCATATCATAAAAGAATGGCCCAACTGACTGCGGTCAATCCATGCACTTAAAAACTAAATAATTGTGGGGCTGGCACTGTGGTATAGCAGATAGTCACCACCTGCAGTGCCGGCATCCCACATGGCCACTGGTTCGAGTCCCAGCTGCTCCACTTCCGATCCAGCTCTCTGCTATGGTCTGGGAAGGCAGTAGAAGACAGCCCAAGACCTTGGGCTCCTGCACCCATGTGGGAGACCTAGAAGAAGCACCTAGCTCCTGGCTTCAGATAGGCACAGCTCTGGTCATTGTGGCCATTTGGGGAGTGAACCAGTAGATGGAAGACTTTCTCTCTCTCTCTCTCTCTGTGTCTCTCCTCTCTGTGTAACTCTGCCTTTCAAATAAATAAATAAATCTTTTAAAAAAATCATTGTGTATTAAGCCACTAAGTGCTGGGGAAACTTTGTATCACAGCAATAGACAGCTGATACATTTCTAATCCTATTTTGCCTAAGATGTTTCAGTTGGGCATCCTTCTGAAACATGTTTAAATTAGATAATGTAACAGAAATACCATTGTCTTAGTCCATGCTTTGCTTTTTTCTTTTTTAATTTATGAAGGACAGAAATTTATTCTTCCATAATTCTAAGGTATGGCAAGTTCAAGATCAAGTTGCTGGTGTGCCTCCTCACATGGCAGAACAATGAATGAAAGCAAACTAATCTCTGTAAGTCCTTTTTATATCAGTATTGATCCATTCATGAGTGGAGTCATCATGTTCTACACACTACCATTAGGCCCCACCTCCAAATACTATCGCATTGGGGATTAAATTAGAGCATGAGTTTTTGGAAGGAACACAAATATTCAAACCACAGTTTTGATGTGGTTTGGGGTTGTGCCCCTCTTATTTATGTGCTAGAAGCTTGGTGCCAGTGTGGCTATGATGGGAGGTGTTGAGGTCATTAACAGGAAAGTGATTAGGTCATTGGAAGTGCTCCACTTGGAAAGGATCAATGCAGTTCTGGCAGGACCCTGCTAGAATAGGTTGTTACAAAACAAGCAAGATTGCACATGGGAGACCTAGAAGAAGCTCCTGGCTTCTGCCTTCAGATCAGATAAACCCAGCTCTGGGCATTGCAGCCATTTGGAGAGTGAACCAGCAAACAGAAAGCTGACTCTCTCTCTCTCTTTCTCTATCTGCCTCTGCCTCTCTGTAACTCTCCCTTTCAAATAAATAAATAAATCCTTAAAAAAATTAGCAAAATTGGCCTTTCCCAGGTCTCTGGCTTTCTCTTTTGCCATGTGATCTCTCCTTCTTGCATGAGCTCCCATCATTATGCCATCTGCCATGCTATAATACAGCCAGAAGTCTTCACTAAAGCTAGAAGATGCTGGCACCACGGTCTTGGACCTCTAAAACTGTGAGCTAAATAAACATCTTTTCTTTATTAAGATACTAAGCCTCAGGTATTTTCTTACAGCAACAGAAAATGGACTAATATGCCTAACAACTCTCCTTTTCATCAAAGTTAATCAACTCAAGCACTCTCATTTTACTGCTAAATAAACAATTGCAAAACTGGTAAAAAGTTGCCAAAAGACAAATAAGAACTGACGAAAAAATGGACTGTTTTAGAACAATTACTTTCATGAACAGAAATTATAAAAGTCATAAAACTCTCGCATACAGTCAAATATCTATTGTGGAAAAAATCCATTATACTTCAAACAAAAAGACCTGCATAGTTTGAGATTCAAGCTCCCTTGCAATGTTAACTTGTGCCTCAGTTCCCTCTGAGGTGTTCAATGATGGTGTACCACTAGTCCTCCACTTTGAGGCACATTAAAATTGGGGGAGTTTTAGATTCTACTGATATTTATGCCCAACAGATCAAATGAATCAGAATCTCAGATATAGGCCTAGTACTCACTAGTCACTGTCCCTTCTTCCCTAAGAGAATACAACTGATTCTTCCCAAGTAAATGGACCTAAGCCTACTCTGCAGGCCTAGCAAAAACTGTTCTTAGTCCTTTATCATTGGCAGCCTCCACCCATAGAGTGGAAAGATGGGCCCAGTCTCCATTTTTTTTCTCATGTTCAACTTTTCCCTCTCACTTGCTCTGCACTGTAGCTATCCCTTCAGGATTAGCTGCTCACCAGTGGTACAACTGAAACTGGGCAGGGATGGAGGGTAGGTTTAGAAGACCCCACTTGGGTCTTACGTCTCAGTCCCGCTCTCTGGCCCAGCTTTACCAGAATCCTGAACATTATTATCAAACCTTGAGCCTTGTTTCTCCTGTGCAAGGAGAGAGAAATCTCCCTCATAACCCTTAAGAGAAGGAAGACCAATGGGCCAAGTAGAGCTGAGGCATTCCTAAGACCTGGCTTTAGCACTCCCTTCATGTCATCAAAACCTCATACACACCTTGAATGTCTTGGATCTGTTTACTGCTTCTCTCTACAATCTATCAATTAAGAGCATACTTCTCAAAGTCTTTTTGGTGCTTTCAAACTTTATATGTTGGAATAAATACAGTGAAACATGCATACTACAAATTTTCTTCTGAACAAAATAATTCTCCTCTTAGAAAAAAAAAAAAAGGAAAAGCCAATTGATATGTTCAGAGTTAAGAGAATTCAGTGTATGAGGGCCAAAGTTTACATAAAACAAGTTTATTTTAATGTTTTAATGCCAATATACAAGAGCTAGAAAACACTCTGCTTTCATTTATTAAATCTGACTCCACAAATAGGCAATGGACTTGAGTCTATAATGACTATACCTCACTTCTCTACCTGAAAGTGAAGGTCCAGTAAGAAGGTGGGTCCTCTCCCTGGGAGAAGACGCAGGAGTGAGAGCAGTATATAAAATGAATGACCTTTAGTATAGCTGCCGACATTTCAACCTTTCCAGTACAAACTCCTCTAATACCAATCCTATTCCTTTGGCTCACCCTGAGACTAAAAAGATAGGGACCTTCAAAGCTCAAATCAAGAAAACTGTCTGAACTTTCTGTCCTGGGGCCATCTCTGTCTTTCTCTATTTTCAAATGCATGCAATAAATAGGTCTCAACTTTTTAGAGTTCTCACTGATAAAGTATGCTTAATTTAGGGGCCAGGTCTGTGGTGCAACAGGTTAAGCTAAAGCCTGCAGCACTGGCATCTCATATGAGCACCAGTTCAAATCTTGGTTGTTTCACTTCCAATCCAGCTGCCTGCTAATGTGCCTGGGAAAGCGCCTGAGGATGGCCCAAATCCGGGGCTCCCGTACCCACCTGGGAGACCTGGAAGAAGTTCCTGGCTCCTGACTTTAGCCTGATCCAGCTCTGGTCATTGTGGCTATTTGGGGAATTAATCAACAGATGGAAGATCTTTCTTTCTCTCTCCCTTCCTTCCCTCCCTCTCTGTAACTCTGTCATTCAAATAAATAAATAAATATTTTAAAAGTACATAATTTAAGCAAATCATATTATTGAGTCAGCAAAAACTGAAAGAGCAAAGAGAAGTTGTACAAATACAATAAATTCTCCCAGAAGTGATCCTACAACAGAGTATTAAGAATCATCCCATCATGGGCTGGCACTATGGTGTAGCAGATACAGCCACCACCTGCAATGCCAGCATCTCATATGGGCACCCTGGTCATTGTGGTTATTTGAGGAGTGAACCAGCAGATGGAAGATCTTTGTTTCTCCCTCTCTCTAACTCTTCCAAATAAATAAATAAACCTTTAAAAAAAGATCTATCCCATCATTTGTTCTCCTTCTACTTAGCAAGAAAAAAGTAGTTACAAGCAGTTTCAGAATGATCAATGGAATAAAAGAAGCCAGATTTTCAGAGTGGAGGGACTATACTTGGATCAGAGGTAAGTGGTCTCCATTTTTCTTCTGCCTGAAGAATTCAAAATTTATTAATTTATATTCTATAATGCAAAATCTACAGTAAATATTAGTTTTAGTAAGCCAAAAAAAGGGGGGGCTAGTTTTCATTGTCATAAACTCAATAATAAAAAGCAGTTTTAGTTTTTTCCTGCTGCATACAGCATGTAATTAATTCCGATCTAGGACACTTGACAAAGAAAAGAACCAAATAATGAATTTTTAAAAATCACCTTGGATGAAATGGCAGATTCTTCTTGATCAGCATTTTTGTACTTTTTTCCTGTGTTTTGTTCTGCTAATGTACTTTCTGAATTTCCTGATGAAATCGATCGTTTTCTTCCTTGCTGTGATATATTTACTTGGGTTTTATTTTCACAGATTCCATCTTTCCACTTCCCTGGATTACATTGTTATCTTAAATACACAAAAACATATAGATACACATAAGGAAAAGCATGAGAATTATCTTCTGTATCTTCAAATGTCAATAATCTACACCAAGAAGAGAGATAAAAAGGCAAGTAAAATTAAAGTCCCAGTTAAAGTAATTCCATCTTAGAAACATTTATTTGCAAATCTCAAAAAGAATTAAGAATCACAATGGCCAAGAGCTTTAGCCCTGGAGTTTCCAAGCCAGTACACCTGTGTGGAATCCACCCCTTAACTCATTTTGGTTCATCTCTCTGAACAACACTTTCATCATACAGAAAATGTGAAACTGTAGTAGTTCACAGAGTAAACAGAAGATAACGAAGATGTACAAAGTATTTAGCAGAGTACTTGATAATGTTAGTTTATACATATATTTACATATATATATGGTTTTTAAACTGTAGCACTGAATTTCTCCAACAGAACATCTTATACACAGCTAAGAAATGAACATTACCTGAACTTATTGATCCCCTAACATCCACAGTGAGGAATTTATTTTAAAGACAGATAAGAACACAAACAATCCAAAAGGGAGAATGACCTCCACGGATTTTGTGCATGAAGAAAAAAGTCCCAATAATGATGAAGACTGTGTACTATAAAATCCTAAAGTTCAACACAGTTTGCAAAACTGAATCAATGTGATGTTTTGTTAACAAAGCCATGAATCATGTAATCAAAAAAGAAAAAGGACAGCCTGTCTCATGAAGAAACAAGTCATGGCTAACTGTCCATCTCCTCTATAATAGAAGGCTAGATTCCTGAGGGCAGGGACAGTATATGCATTTTTCTGTTATATCTACTGTTATATCTACAACTGTGCCTAGCACAAAACTGACACTCATGAACATAATCAGAATTTGTCCAAATAGTCCCTTAAGAACCAAGATACAGGTATGTAAAGCAACCTTCAGTCACTACTCTAATCTGCTATAGCAGGGGCTAGCTACCTGTCTGTGTGAGAAGCAGAGGGTAGTTTAAGCCCTGAGACAACATAGTATCTGTCACAACTAGACTCTGTCTCTAACATGAAGGTATCATAGACAATAAGTACATGGGATGGCTGTATCCCAACAAAACTTTATTTACAAACATAGGCAGTGGGCCAAATTTAGTCCATGGATTGCTGAGCCTTATTCTTCTTTAAGATTTATTTATTTCAAAGGAAGATTAATAGGGAGAGAGGGAGGGAAGGAGGGAGGGAGGGAGGAGAGAGAGAATGAATCTTCCATTCACTGTTTTACTCCCAGAATGCCCACAACAACCAGTGCTGGGCCAGGCTCTGTCCTGGTTTCCCACATGGGTGGCAGGGGTCCAGGTACTTGTGCCATCATGCACTATCTTCCACATTAGCAGGAAGCTAGATCAGAAGTAGAGCAGCG